>NC_059072.1:249104315-249331815 GCF_020497125.1 Mauremys mutica | reverse complement strand
GTCTTGAGGTTGGAGGTGAAAGGAAATGTTTGAGGGTAATGAAAAAAAATCCTTTGGCCAAATTTGTGATGATGAACATTTGCTCTGGGGAATTCAAGCCAAGTGTTCTGCAGGCTTCTGTATCTGCAGAAGTAGGTATATGTAGCAACTACTGGCATAAAAATATCATATTTCATACAGTACATACTATGTATGTAAGTATAAATGTATTTGTGCAAGCTCACATATATGGGAACATATCCTATTTATTTTTATTTTAGCTAAAATCTAGAGAATATAATGTCTAAAAATCCACTGCATGTCTCATTGGAAGAGTATTTCTAATACTTGTAATACTTGTGAACTTTACTCACAATATACAGATATATAGGAGAAAATTGTTTTCTGGCTAGATGAGCATAAATGACTCATCAAAATCTCCCCTCCATTGAAGTTGACTGTCTTTTCTTTAGCTTCCGGCTAGATAGTCTCCTCTAGCATGTTTTAAAAGAAAAAGTTAACCAAAGAACAACCTAAAAAGCCCTCTTCCAAAATGCATTCTCATAGACTGAGATGGAAACATACTGGGCCTGATTCTGATCTCACATACTCTAGTGTAGTCCAGCAGTGATTCCATTGGCACAAGGCAAGTGTAATATCAGAATCAGGCTTACAGAGTTAAACGTCTTTTTCTCTGTTTACATATCTTGCGGCTGTTTAGAGAAGAGCTACAAGCACTCAGAAATCTTCAGAATGTGAAGAAAATGAATTATTTGTAATGCCTTTTAGTTATAAAAAACGTGATACTGTACAAGCATTGGATACATTCTAAAGAGTTAGAATGCTACATTCTTGGATCTCATTATTCTCTCAGCCTACAATAAGGAGCTGGGGTGACCTTGTTAGTGAGAATTAATCTTACAGCCCTATTTGCCATTTCTGTCCCCAAAACAAAACCCCATGCAAATAGAACAAAAAATGGAAGGAAGGTGATTTTAAGAACCTGTTACATATGATATAAATATTAAACATTATATGACTCTGTGATTTAAAAATGTTTCCAGTAATATTATAATAGCCAATAATAGCACAAATATGAGTAATCTTTCTACAGCAAAAAGGAAATACATACTGTAAAAAAAACCCACCACCACCCAATTAATCCTCAACAGCAACTAGATAGGTACGAAATGTGACCAAGCACCTGAATAGCAGAAGCCTAATTTGGGTATACAGTTGGTTTTTATATATCTGATCCAGACTCTGTAACTAAAATGAAATCATGTTAAATTAAGTGTAAAAAATAAGTTGATTTAATTAAGCACAGAAAGACTTATTAGACATAATAAAATGTTAAAAAGTCAAATGATGTGCAGTTACATTTCAGTTAACACTGCTCAACAAATGCACTAAATTTATTCCTTTCAATAATGATGTGTTTTGAGCATTTAATTAGATAAATAATATTTAATCACTTCAGCAAATTTGAACTAGAAGAATTCCCTGTCATCAAAGGTGACTCATACTTGCTAATATCTACCTTTAAAGAAAAGGTAAAGCTAGACAACCTCCTCTTCTTGAACAGAAAAGAAGCATGAACTAGTACAAGTCTGTCTCCAGGCCTCATTAAAAATCAAGGTTTGCTAAACAAACTATTATTTACAGTAAGAAGTGTGCATATTTTAATGAGAAAGAGCTCTCACATGTTTGCCTCTTTTCAGCATCAGGCACTATAAGTAGATGATAAGAAAAGGTATTCAATAGATGTCCTATAATTCATCATAATACTGTTTCATTTAATAACTACTTTGCTGAAGTGATTGGCATGATTACAGGAAAATTACTTCAAATTATTCATCTCTTATCTTGCATCTAAGATGTCCTAAACTTGCATGATAGTTAGCATAATGGGACCCTATTAATTACCGATGCTGTAAGTCCTTCACTACTTAAATATCCCTTCTACTGGGTGTAGTGTGTAACCCAAATAAGGAAAATACAGCCAAAAATGCAACCGTATATCCTGAAGATGGTGCCACCCATTGTTTACTAAATGTAATATCAAGCACAGAAGTATATGGCTAATCATCTTTTAGGGGATTCCAGGACAAAAATAAATTCTATATTTGAAAAAAAGTCTAACAGTGTAGACATTCTGATTGTATGAATGTGCAGGGAAAATGGCATATATCATCATTATTTTTGATTCAGAACCAGAGATATGTGTGTTGCCTTAAAAGACAGAGAATACATGGTTCCTTCTGTGAAGAGCCTTCAGTCTCAGAGCCTGTTCCTTCAAACCCTTAGTCATTCAAGTAGTCTTTACTCATCTGAGTAAGCACATTGAAGTCAATAGGCACTATTTTCTGTTCAGTACATGCATCCGGGGGTGGGGCCAAGGGTGGTCTTAAGCCACCTCTGTGCTCCCCATAGCCGGGCTCAACCTCCCTGGTCTACTGCCCTGAACTTTTACACTCCTACTTTTCGTGGCCCGTAGAGGGCCATGGGCAGTAGAGAGCAGCACTCCAGACACAGTCCTCAACCCCGGCTTGCCCCTGACATGCCTCTGCACCAGGACATGGAAGGGGACCGGCTTATAAGCACCTTCCCAGTGATATACCAGCAGGCAGATATTCCATAGGCGTTTTCTCCTTTTTCTTAACAGTCTCTTTATGCTTCTGAAACAAAGTAAAGAAGTCTGGGGAAATGGAAAATCAGCCTCAGTGGGTCAATTCACAGGAGTAAGAACTATGGCCAGATACTTCATTGCCTGGCACCAAGTACAAAGTGGATATATAAGTGTAGCAATTTTGAACTGGTAGCATTAACATCCACTTTGCAAAGCTGTAAATGGCTATATAGTATGAAAGAAAATGGAGAATCAGGCCTTATTTGTGTAAGGTTTGCAAGATCTGGCCCCAAGTATATGGCCCCTCCTTATCTCTCCCTCAACTCTGCAGTTTTAACATTGGTCGCCAGTATCTCAAGCGCTATAAAAATAGATCCACAGTATCATGACAACAGTGACAGTATCACTCTAAGATTACGTTTTGAAATCTGGAAAAGTAAAAAAGAAATTAGAGACCTTAATAATAATAGATTTTTATTTATGGTAGGGCAGGTGACCATGCCCAAAGGCAACCTGCCCAAATAAATCCCAGAGTGGGAGCCAACACAAGAATTCCAATGACCCATCTACCAGAATGAGATCAACAAAGCAACACAGCGCCTCAAAACAACCTAAAATTAAACATGAAAACAAATTTTTAAGCCTCACCTTGAAGGATGTCGGAGAAGCTCTCTGGCATACTTCATATTGAAGACACAAGTAATTAGTTCCAAACACGCACAAACCTAAGTAGACCAGGCAATCCTCTATAAACATTCAGATATTGACAAAACACTATCTCAGAGAACCATAGGGTGTAACATACCTAAACCAGAAGAATGAAATCTAACATTCTGTTCTTAAGTATATGCCTGTTGTTCTTAGTGAGTGCAAAATAACTAGCAACTGGTATGCAACAGTTATAACCGCAGGAATTAAGGATGAAGTAGCCTAATACTACATTGCCTTACTTTTTTAAGTTAAAACTAAAAATTCTTTAATGTTGTTTTCAGTTTACTATTACTATTTTTATTTTAAGACAAGATGACATTTTTGGACTCATATAAAATTTTAAAAGATTATATGAGACAGTCATTGAAGTGGTATTGGTCTTCTGGGATCAATATAATTTCATGGAATTGATTCGGTGCTCCTGTTTTGTAGCCACTACTATCTCAATAATGCATACAGCACAAGATACTGTCAAGCTACTCATAGATGAGACCAAGTGTGTAGGACTTTATCAAATCTTAGTACACTTTCATACTTCCTTAAAGATTTACAGGATGGACTACAAGGTACATTTGCCAAAATTAACAAGTGATCACTGTTTACAGATCTTTGGTATAATGGTAACAAAATCTGTCTTCTAAATCCAAATTTCAAAATTAGAATTAGCCCCAAATAAAAAAAAAATTGTTAACATTTTCCTTATGTGGGAAATCTGCAATCTTACCTGGGTTGTTTGCTGATGAAGTTGCACCACAAATCTCTCAGAAGGCCAGTAGATCTAATGTTCAACACTAGCGGTCATCTATATTGTAAATAAAAGGTCATCAAACATGCAATAACACCATAACAATGATGTGGCTACTTGAACTTCTGTTGCCATCTGTTGCCAACCCCTCTCCCCATCTTGTATATAAATATTGCTGTTTAAAAAAACCTAATGTAGACCCCCCAAAAGTAACATTCCAAATAATGTACTGAATATGCAATTGATGCTGTGTGTCAGCTCACCGAAACCAGAAAACTATTTTATATATTTATGGTTAAACTCCATGGAGAAGTGCTCAACTTCTACATCAAATGATTAACTTGAACATACAATCTTACAAAAAACAAACAAAGAAAAAACCAAGCAAACACCTAACTGCAACATATCCAGTTTACACATACTGTATACTAAAAATCTGACATAATATTTACATGGGTGAGAAAGGCACTTTTTAAATTAAACATTTCCCTATTACATAGCATACCATAGAAATGATGAAAAACACACAGGCAGTACTGCTTTATGTGGCTGCCTCTTTTAAACCCTCCTGCCCATCCAGTTCCCAAGGAATGAATCAGCATCATCACACTGGCCCCTTGTTCCCTTTTGCAGCAGTTTCCCCCTCTTTCCTTTCCACCCAGCCGTAAAGCACTGTTTCCTTCATTCGGCCAGCCAGCCAAAGTCCCCCCATCACTTAAAGGTGCGGTCATTTTCCTGTGTTCCCACTTCATACTTCTCTCCTGGCCACTCAGGAGTCATTCTACATTAGATGATCATGGAGAAAGGCATATCTTTATCAGTACATCTGAGCTCTACACCGATAATCTCACATGCTTCTCAGCTTGCCCTGTGAACCACAAACCAGAATGGTTTGTTCACGTGAGATATTTGAATGGAGTGGTCTTGGGTGGGTTAATACATACTTATACACAGATCCAGAGCCAAAGATAGAAGTAGCTCTGGTGGGATCACCAAAGTGAAGGGGAACATGGCGTGATGGGCAGAACACAGAGGCCTTAGACAATGTGATAGGGAGATAACCTCAGGGGAACCCCCAAGACATCTGGGAAAAAGAAATCTAAACACTTGATGCAAGTAACCATGGGAACACCGGTTAAAGACCTGCAACATTTAATTTAAAATAAGGGCCAAATTTACTCAGCGTTTCTGTCAGCTTCAGATGATTCTGCTGAAAGGTCCCAGTCCAAAATAATCTGCTAGGAGGAGGTTGTCATGGTGCAAATGTGTCAGCTGCCCTCTTGCCAAACCAGGGACCATCAAAGCTAAAAAGCATGAGTCCTTCTACTGCTTGAGCTAAAGATCCAGGATCTGTAGTTGGGGGCTTCAACAGACTCTCTTCCTTTGCATCCAGGTGCAGACAAGGACACATAAAACACACATGGACCCTGGGTTACATAAAGTGTCTGTAACCTCCAATGCAAACACTGCCTGCCATCCTCCAGAAGCACAAGTCTAGAATACAAAGATGCAATATACGTACTTCCCTTGGCCAGAAGGAGTGAACTATTTATCCCAAAGAATTTTTTAACATATATATTTTTGGAAACACGATATTCCTGCTATTCCCTTGCTCATGTGTAGAAATGTCTAAACTACCTACCGAGGTTTCAGTTTTGTGCCTGTGAAACTCATCATTCAGATCATTAGATTTCTAATGTTACTATTTCACCCTGGAAAAGTTTCTCCCCAAATGACTAGGTGCAAAATGACAGGTTGAGTGGAAGCCTCTTGAAGAAGGTGGCTCTTTGTAGCCAAGTTCTAAACTCATGCAAAGTCGTTCTTAATGAAAATGGGGATGTAACCTCAACTCTGGTGGATGGTGGTACTAACGAGGGTGGGCATCACTATCATACTGAAGTGAGACAGCACCAGTGACAACTTAGTGCTGACTGAGTAACATCAAGACAAGCCACCTTTTCTGGTGTAACTGTCTTCAAGTGTCAGCAGACATGGATCTGAAATTGAAAAGACATTTTTGACAGCCTAATGGCTTAAACAGTTTTGAAACATTTAAAGCAACAATAAAACGCAAATGGGAAAAAAAGGATAAGAATAATGGGGTGAGATTCCTCAAAGGACATATGGTTTCATCTCCTTTGCACATTTTTGTGGCTTCAAGGCTACTCCAATTCCTTCTGAAATCATGAGTCACAGTTTTTAAGAAAAACCTACCATGTTTACATGAATCTATTGAACGAGTATCTAGCTTCATATCTTTTGACTTTTACATTTAGCTATTAAAATATGCTGGTCCCACTTGTACAGTCATAATTTATTTTAAAGATTTTCAGGATGATCATAGCTAAGTTGTACTGCTCAACTTCATAAAATCATGAGACATTTCAAAACATCCAGTAAATTTAATTTTTAAAAAACGACCTCCTTTGGATGATAGGCTACCATTCATATCTATCTCAGGGAACAGTAAAGCAGCTGCAATCTGTTTCCCTTAAATACAATGTCCAACAACTTGAAACCATAACTAGAAAAGTCTTATGCCCCCATTCTGCAAAATGCTTTGTAGGCTTGTGTCCTTATAAAAAAACAACAACCTCAAAACAAAAACACAAACCTCCATTTCCTACACCTACGTTTCTTCTCAAACTTCCCTCGGCTCCAGCAATTTAGCAGAACTAACAAATATAAAAACATAGTTAATGTTGTAGCAAATGATGGTCTTATCAAGATTGTAATCACACTGATTTGCATCTTTGCAATCTCAATATTTAGCTTCTGACTTTGTAACTAAAGATTTGCAATTTGATTTTTTTTTAATTTGCAGAATATATATATATATATATATACACACACACATATATACTGACCTTCTCCAAGTAAGTTTTTCATTTTATGATAATAGAACCAGCATAGTTAAAATTAAAAAAAAAAGGGGGGGGGAAGTAAGGAAAAGACTTTAAAATTCACATGTGAAATTCATCCCAGATTTGTTGTATTCATTACTTTGATGTGGAGTTCAGAGGCGGTATTAACACTGTACTTGCACACTGCATAGTGATTGGACTTTCAGAATACTATTCCACACAAATTAAGGGGTACTTAAAAATAACATTTTGGTTTCAACTTTATGCCATTCCATAGGGAGCAAAGTAATTAAAACAAATTTAAAAATCATTAAGAAAAACAGATAATGGAGTTTTTTTTCAAAACATTTATGCTTTTTCTTCTGTTTAGCACAACAATACATTTTTTTTCCTGTTAAAAATCAAAGCTATAGGCCTAGTTCTGTCATGGCGGTGAGCAGGCAGTTGGATACGGTAATGCATGCCTGAAGCCTTCACCAAGGATGATAAGCCTGCATGAATTTTACGAGTCTCAGTATCAAGGTTGCCCTCGCCCAAGGGATTTAAGAATAAGGGGGGAAAAAAGAGAAGGCAGATGTATGAATAACTGGCATTGTAAATCTTCACCGTGGCAACCTACAGCTAGAAAAAGTCTGTGATGGGTTCATGACTTGAGAAGAAAGCGACACAGCAGAATGTGAATGGATTTTCTTCAGCTACTTAATGCACTGCTTAGAGCAGCTTAAGGGTGTGCATGTGAGAGTGTGTGTCAGAAAGAGAGTGTGTGTGCGTGTGCAAGTGTAGGGGAGGGGGCGCCTGTGGAAATTTGTTAGAAGGAATTACTAGTGTTAGAGAGCTTGCCAGCTTTTGGGAGGCGGGGGTGGGGGAAGAATACCATTTAGCCTCAGAATATAAATGACTGGATTTTGCTTGGGAGAGAAAAAAAAAGATGGTGGGGGAAGTGCACAGAATTATGCAAGCAAGTAACAATGAGCAAATTGGACCCTTCACAATACAGCGCAAGGTCATAGCGAAAGTCACAAGAATAGGGTGGTGGGGGTGGCTGGTAGTAGAAACAGATCATGATAAATAGCTTCCCATTTTGCAAAATCTGGTAGTTAATGAAAATAAGATGCATTTGAGTTGTCTGTGAACACCTGATTTCTCTCCCCACCACCCCCCCAGCAGGTCTTGCTGATATATGAAAGCAAAACACTGACTCTAATTGTGCAATTATAAAACGGAAATGATGCAGGTTTGGCAACACAGAGAAAGAAGGCAGCTCAATAACATTGTTTAATAACAAGCAAATAAAGCTCAGAGGGGAAAGAGGTGACTATTTCTGCTTTAGACTCATTAAGGGCCTGAAACATATTGTAAAAGAGTGATATTTAATTATGGGCTGGACTGATAACATGGAGCAGGGCCTCACTGGGAGAAAGACCCTATGCTCCTAGGAGCTAGCAGCTCCAAACATCAATTACCATGATTATCTACCCCGTGCTTACAAAACGCACCCGTCTCCATGTTCGTCAGCGACCCGTAAACAGGCACTGCATAGGCAAATTTATGGTCACAGTCAGCTGGGGCCAGGTGGGAAAGCAAGCTTCCCATTGGTGACTTCTGAGCAAAGAAGGAAAAAAGCAAAAGAAAGAAAAATCTGTCTTCTACACTACTGAAAGAGCAATTTATTACAGAGCATTTGCAGGAGACAGCATTTGTTGCCCTGCTGCCTTTTTTGCCTCTGTTGGCTGTCTGGATGAGAAATGGGAGTATATTAACCAACTCATGGGTTACAGAATTCAGCTTGGCATGGTCCCATCAAACTTAGCAGTGCTAAGGAAGATCAAAGGTCAAGAGAGCCTCAGCAGCTAAGATTTAGAACCTAGTGCATATCTTTAACCTTAGCTGCTGGGAACGGATGGAATCGTTTTATTTCTTAAATCAGGAACTTGGTCGCACTGAAAGATATTACAAGGAGGAGGGTAGCATCCAGCTTGGAGAGGATGGGGAAGTGGGTAGTGTATAATATTCTTTAGGGGTCACACAGATAAACTTAAGAAATGTCTTTGCTTTGCTGCAGCTTCACATCTGTTATCAGCCTATAGGCTGCAGAGTTTGTTTGGGTATCTTTGTTGATGTATTAGAAACTAAGGAAATAGAGTCTAACTATGAAAAGTAAGGGCTAAATCTAAATTAACCCGCAATAAGCTTCTTAACCTTTTCACCTATTTGCACCATAATAATTCTGACTAAAGGAAGTCCATCATAAATGCAAAATACTAACTGCATAGGAACTAAGGTTTGCTTTTAATGACAGATAGATTTCTCTGGCAGGTGGAAGGGCCAGTGCTTAGGGCACTAGACTACAATTCAGGTGACCTAGGCTCCATTTTTGGCTCTGTCACTGACTTGCGGTGTCACCTTGGGCAAGTCTTGTCAACTCCATGTGCTTCTGCTTCTCCTCCCACCCTTTGCTTGCCTACTTAGATTGTAAACTTTTGGGCAGGAAATATCTCACACTGTGTTTGTAAAGTGCCTTATCTCATCTGAGGTTTGTAAGCATACTATAATATAAATAACAATAATTAATAAAATAATAATAAGGGGCAAGAAAGGGAGAGAATGATTTGATTGTATATTCAGTGCTGATATTCATTCTGACTGAGATTCCCACTACTCCGCTGTACAATGCAAAGATTCATGGAGAAATCCATGTAGAGTATCAGATGCCCAACTATTGGGCAAAAAAGTGGCAGGGGGACAACACCTCCATATATACGAATCTCCATATATATGTGAATGCAGAGGCCTTAGCAGGAGATATGTGTGTGTAAAAGATGGCTGAATGCTTGTAGATTATAGGTGAAATCCTGACCATACTGACAAACTCTCATTAACTTCAGTAGAGTCAGGATGTCATCCCATATTGGCACTGAAGGATGGCTGTGCCCATTTGAATGGGATAGTGGGAAAAACCCAGCACTGCATATTTTCAGAACTGCATGTGGAGCATTTAGACTGAATTAGGTGCACAGTTTTGGCAAAGGCAAGCCAAGAGATGAGGGTGGAGAAGGCCTCCAACCAGCCCTTCATTGACTATTGTGACTACATTCAAGTCCAAAAGGAGCAGCAGCTATGAAGGGGCACATAGGGTATTGAGGCAGAGGGAGTCAGGAAGCTTAAAAACAAGCTTAGATGAATTAGAATGCCTAATGGCAGTGGGAGAGGATCAGGAAAAAAGCATTTCTAAAGTATAGTGATATGGCAAAAGTCAATGAGATTCCATAGCATCCAGCTACAACCTACATAGGAAGGGCAGGTGAGACACAGAAGATGAGAAATAGCACTATACTTTAAAAGATTCTATGGAACCTAACAAGACAACATTTCTGAATGGAAAGGATAATACAGAGACATCTGTATGAGTACAATTCCAAATCATAAAGAGTGCTAAGACATTGGTGAGGTTATGGTACTAGCTTCTGAATCAGGAAAAAAATAGTGTGCACAATGTTGAGGAAGACTAATAGACACCTAAATCTAGCACAACAGTAACAAATAATAGGGAGTGGCAGCTGGTTCTCAAAATAAGGGATGAGACTGCAAATACCAGAATCTCACCCCCACATGACTGCAGGTTGCCCACATTTTCCAAGTGAAAAAATAAACTGGTTGAGGAGTAAATAGGTGGGAGTGATAGGGAAGTGTTTGGGGATATAGGGGAAAGTGGTGGGAAAATAGGAAGAAAAAGAGATGCCTCCTATTTTTCCCATCCCCACATCCTTTCAGAATACAAGACTGGGGCATGTTCCAATAAGGGTGGGAAAAACAATATTTACGCTTTTTGGTCCTTTTCTGCTTTCTTTCATTCCCAACCTCTTCCCCTCCAGTCTAGTGCTCTTATCCTACCATATCCCACTACTCCCTTCCCACCTTGCTCTGAACCTTGCCAAGGCAGGCGTTAAAGCTCAGAACCTCTCTAACCCTTTCCAATGCAATCCCCCCTCCCTCTCAGAAACCCCTGCCACCTTAATCGCACAGGCTCAACCTCCCCCCTCTACTTTTCATCAAGCTGAGAGCCTGTACCAACACTTCCTACTTAATCTCTCCATAGCTCAGAACCAGCCCCTTAGTTCTGAATCGTCTCCCCCCTCACAACCAGAACAATCTCCATCAACACACATGGTTGTCCCCTCCAGTCTCAGAACACTACCCCATTCCCTTTCCAGGCTCAAAATCCTCCCCCAGCTCAGGAACCACTTGCTAGGTTTTGAGAAGCAAAGGCAGAAGAAGTAGGAAGGACATGCCAAGGGGCCTGTACTCCAAGGCTATGGGGCTAAAGTGAATTAGCCTCTCATAGGACTATTTCTCCTGCTCTGCACATGCTCCCTAAAACACATGGGCTGCAGAGACTCTTGGCAGGGCAGAAGCCTTACTATAAGTCCACCCAGTGGAAGTAGGTGATATTGTATCCACTGTACAACAGCAACACTATAGATACTAAACATGGTATGTTATGTTCTGCTGCCACTGCCAGCTACAACATTACTGGTGAGGTTTAGCTCTGCTAGCCCCTAGGGTCTAGCTGCCTCTGGTTATCTTCAAATATCTGTGTATAAAGTAGTCAAATGTCATATTCGGAACAAGATTTAGAAATGTAAATTCTGGATACCTTATATGATTGGTTTCTTTGAATAACAACTTCTAGATGGTTCTCAAATTGTGGGTCGGGACCCTAAAGTGGGTTGCAACCTGTAGCAGGGTGGACCTCTGCTCCTGGTTTTAAGGGGTTTAAAAGTGGCCTGGCAGGGCTTGAGAGCTGCTGCTCTCAAGGCTGGGCTGATTGGGGAAGTGGCTGCAGCTCGGGCCACGCCCCAAACTGAGCAGCAGGGTTTTATAAGAAGGCCAGGGAAGCCAGAAGCCAGACAATCTCTCTCTGGTTATAGAGAGATATGGGCCTGGCTGCTTAGGAGCTGAGACAAGGTACCTAGGGTGAAGCAGGGCTGGGGAAAGGCTGAGGAGCTGGGGAAGCTCCAGCCTAGAAAACCCCAGGTTGTGGCCTAGCACAGGGCAAAAGGTACTGGGGGTTGCAGGGGGCAACCTAGGGGTAGGCCAAGGCAGCAGGTCCAAACCTCCTTTGCTGATGATGAGTGCTGGCTACTGCAGTCTGCCCCAGCGAACGGGGGCTAGATAGAGACTGGGCAGTAGCCACTACTGAGGCGAAGTGGGGATAGTAGGGTGGGGGTTCCCCTGGGAAGGGGAAACCCGGTTAAAGGGGCACCGGGGTCCTGGGAGGGACACGGGGCCAGGAGAAAACAGGTGGATCACCGGCCTGCAGAGAGCGCTCCAGGGCTGGAAAGAGCTAATTCCCCAGAGTCACCAGCAGGAGGCGCCGCAGGGGTGAGTCCAACCTGTTACATGACCCTATTTTAATGGGGTCGCCAGTGCCAGCATTAGACTTTCTAGGACCCATGCCTGAAGCTGAAGCCTGAGTTCCACCCTCACCCAGGGCGGTGGGGTTGGTCTCCAGCCCCCTATCCCCCACCCAGGGTGGTGGGGCTTGGGCTCCGCCCCCTTCCCCGGGTCATGTAATAACTTTGTTGTCTGAAGGGGGTCATGATGCAGTGAAGTTCGAGAACCCCTGTTCTAGAGCATGACTTAGTTCTAAGTAGCTCATAGGAGCTGGTTCAAGGAGTAATAGTCAAAACATTAATAACAGCGACCATAATACAAGTACACTATCCTTGGGGAAGGCGTCATACCAAAATTAGCAGTGGCACTACACTTTAGAAAGGAGGACTTCAAAATAATGAGGAAGTCTGTCAAAAAGACACAAGTCAAAAATGAGAAAATTGAAATCCTTATACTTATCATGGAGGTAACCATGGTATGTAACCGTACCATAACTGAGACTCAGAATACATACATAGTCCTTCATGGAGAAAGGGAGTAAGAAGGAAAGAGAAAAAAGTATAGTTTCATGGCAAGGTTCTTGTGTTACTCAAGCCAAATAGATATCCTTCAGCAAACTGGAAATCCAGCCCAAGAGAAAGCCAATAGAAGGGAGCATAATTTATGCTGGGTATGCATGATGCTAGGAAAAATGTAAGAAAGAAACTGGAAAAGGAAATAGTTTAGAGGGACAGCCAAAGACAAAAATGAAAATTCTTTATCTATGTTAGAAGTCTTCAAGAGCATTGGTGAGTCTGCTGGACCACGAGGAAGTAAAGTGAACAAATAAGGAGGATAAGGACATTACAGAGAAGCTAAACAATATCTTTGCATCAGTGTTCACCCCAGAGGATGTTGATACCCACCCCAGACCACTCTTTTCAGAAAATAAAGATGAGACAGTGTCAGAGATCAAAATGTCAAAAGAAAAGATCTGGAAAAACCGATAAAGAGCAATGCATCACCAAGCAATTCCAAGACTTATAAACAAAGAATGAATTGGCCAAAAAAATGCCATCTTCCATTAAAAATCAGCCATTGTATGGGAATGCTAGAAGTCATCTATCTTTGTAAAAGGCACATGGGAGATCTTCGGAATTAGAGAATAGTGAGCCTTAGTTCAACACAAAGTAAATGGGTTTAAACAATAATTAAAATAGAATTATAAAATTGTATTATATCATGAAACACTTAGGGCTTCTTTAAAGGAAAATTGTACCTCTCTAATCTATTCGAATTCTTTGAGCATGTCAACAAAATAATGTGGAGTAGAACCAGGTGATATAATTTACTTGGACTTTCAAAAATCCATTCCTAACAAGAGATTACAGAAACTAAGGGCACAGCTAACCTGCAATTAAGAGGTGTGACTCCCAGTTGGGTAAACAGACGCACTAGTTCCACTCAAGCTAGTACCTAAAAATAGCAGCGTGGCCACTGCAGCATGGGTGGTAGCTTGGGCGAGCTGCCCAAGAACATACCCAGGGGATTGGGTGGGACTGGGTGGCTAGCATGAATCACTGCCCGTGCTACCATGGCCACACTACTATTTTTAGCATTTTAGCTAGGGTGACCAGATGTCCTGATTTTATAGGGACAGTCCCAATTTTTGGGTCTTTTTCTTATATAGGCTCCTATTACCCCCCACTCCCTGTCCTGATTTTTCACATTTGCTTTCTGGTCACCCTAATTCTAGCTTAAGCAGAGCCCACACCTCCCAGCTACTGTTCAGACATGCTACAAGTCACAAAAGGGGCATGTGAGCCCCTTGCTAACAGAGCTGTAGACTGGATCCTTGAAGGACAACCCCATTAAGAGCATTTTTCTTGAGATTTAAAAAGCAGTAGCATTTGCCACTATTTTAAAAATTAATTGTATAATGAATTTTCCTGCTATTTGTTTCTCTGTCGGGAAGAAAGAATTTCTGGAAATCCTTGCCCTGTTTGTTGTGAATGTCTTTTCTGTAGTTTTATTTACCACCTGAGTGGGGACACAGTTGTGCTCGAATTAGGAGGAGGATTTAAAGGTGGGCCACACGTACAGCTGACAGTAAAAGAGCCTAGCACTCTGCCATCCAATTTCAAAGTTTCTGCTTACAAACACCAAAAATCTATGCATGCCCCAACCTTGCACACACACTTGTCAATCCACCTGCTTATACCTACAGGGCTACTGAAAACAGGCACCATCCTGGGGGTGCAGAAGAGGATGTGCCTGCAGGCTTTGCTGTGAGCACATAGCTGATTCTTTGCAAATTTGGCCCCGATTCCTCCTTGTGATTCACAAGCCGATAAACACTCAAGGAGACTCCTGGCTGCTCACATTCCTGTCAGCCACGTACCAAAGAACAAAGGGAAGTAGGAATATTTTTTAATTCTACCCTCTCAGCTCATCACCACTCAGTTTACATTAAAATGTAAGAACATTTCACTACACACTCTGCTAATAATCAGAAACTAAAGCTTTGAAGTTCCCCTATTTCTCAGCTACCACTATGACAGATGCTTGCCAGAGAAAAACTCAGGGGGCATTTGCTTTCAAGCATTTTGGCTAAGAATAGTGCCCATTGTGCCATTTAATATTTCAGATATCTCTAGTGTAATCAGGAAACAGCAGTTACTTATTTATCTCACGTCTTGCTCCTTGATAGCTACCCACTACCGCCGGCATGACCTCTGAAGCACACACATTAATTTTAACTCAGTATTTCTATAGCATCAATTAATAAAAACTGACTATGTTTTCAACAAATGCACATGTACTGATAAATGAGGGTCCTGACTTAATTGCTCTGTAAATTAAGAGCTCACAGTAGTGACAATAGAGAATAGTTTTAATATTTAAAAACTCATTAAATTTGTGTACATTTTGAATAATTAAAGTCTCACGACCACTTTAAGGAGCTAATTTAAGTTTAATTCTTAAATGTATATCGCAGAAGAAGGTGATTTGTTAAAGAAAATATTGGTTCATTTTCTGAACTACTACATTCTGTTGCATTATTTTTCTCATCTTCTAATATTTGTTTATTTGGTTACTTACTCCCTTTTGCCCATAACAAGCTCCTTGTAACAGCAACGACAGCAGGTGTCATAAAGATGTTCTGGGACTGTGGGGGCCAAAATACAATTACTGCAGTTACCTATTCATGGGGGAAAAAAAAGAAAAATCCAATATTAATAGCATTAAGCCTCACTCTTTTCTCTTCTGCATTGGATCATAGCTCCATATTTTAATCCTTTAGATCTCTATCAGCTCCATTTATTAGATTTAAATATCTGGTGATTTAGAGAAAACAACTCTCTTTGTTTATGACTTACAGCTGTGTAAAGACACAATTCTAATGCAAACGTATGCATTATTGTGACAGGACTTGGAGGGGTCTGTGCAAACCATGGATGTTTAGAATTATGGACGAGCGAGCCCAGGAGACAATCAAAACTAAACCTTTGAACTATTGGGAAATACTGTTTCCTTTACAACTCAGATCACTGACTTTAATAGATGATGTAGTATTGTAAAGGACAATCGCTGATTTCCTATCCATGGACGCAACTCTGAAAAGGCTGAAGAATATGAATCACTTTACTTACTTGACGAGTCCTGTTCAGTTCCAGGGGACTACCCAAATGAGTGAAGTGGCTCCCATGCTCAGGTGTTTGCAGGACTGGGTTCCAAGTATGTATGCAATTTCTTTGGATAGAAACAAATCCCAGTTATAATAACTTCACCTTTGTGCAGTTAACTTTGCTTTCTCCTGTGGCTTATATGTCAATCTTTATATTGTTACTAGTATTTAATCAGTGATTAAGCTGCCATACAGTAAATACAGGTACATTATGTTGCAACATTTCTATGTTCCTTCAATATTATGAAGTGTAATATTCAGGTAGGTTCTTAGATATCAAGCTGATAGACACTTAATACCTACAATAAATGGCATGATTATCGCTGAATGGTTATATAGAAACTTAAGCGTCTAACTGTAGATGAGAGGATGGTTGATTGAACATTGACTTTTATCAAAGATGGGAAAATACTGCAAAAATTATGTGAATAGCCATCCAAATTTTTAAATGTATTCACTTCTAGTAAAGCAAGTTTCTTTGGCAGATATGTTCTCCAAAACATCACATTTAAACAAATATTGCAGCATATTCACGTAAATCAGTTTTCAAATTCTTAATTCTGAGCATTCACACCTGAAACCTGATTCAAGAAGTGGACAGTAACATGCCATGTGACCCGTGACT
Organism: Mauremys mutica; assembly: GCF_020497125.1. Taxonomy (NCBI): domain Eukaryota; kingdom Metazoa; phylum Chordata; order Testudines; family Geoemydidae; genus Mauremys; species Mauremys mutica. Next base: position 249,315,201 of record NC_059072.1, on the reverse strand, counting down.
AACACAAACAGATCAGATTTTGACTGTGGAATACCTGGCCATAAACTGCTCACAAATTAGTCTCAAACCATGATGATTTGCAGTAGCAGTCATACCAGTGGCAAATACAGTGGTAATATAATCTCTCCACTCCTATTCAGTTTTCCCTGTTTAAACATCCACGGATCGCATTAGCCCTTTTGGTTACAGTGTTGGACTGGGAACTCAAGTTCAGTTGATTATCCACCATGACTCCCACCTTTTTCAGAGTCACTACTTCCCAGGTTTGAGTCCCCTGCCCTGTAAGTGTTGCCTGCATTCTTTATTCCTATAGATCTGACCTTACGTATGGCTGTAATTAAATGCATTTTGTTTGAATGTGCACAGCTTATCAAGCGACAGAGATCACTATGTATGACTGCCCTGTCCTCATTGTTATTTACCACTCCCCCATCCTTTGTGTCATCTGAATATTTTATCAATAATGATTTCATGTTTTCTTCTAGGTCACTGATAAAAAATGTTAAATAGTGTAAGGCCAAAACCTGATCCCTATGGAACCCCACTAGAGAAACATCCACTCGATGCTGTTTCCGTCTTTACAGTTACATTTTTGATCTATCAGTTAGCCAGTGTTAACACATTTAATGTGTGCTATGTTAATTTTGTATCATTCTAGTTTCTTACTCAAAATGTTGTTCAGTACAAAGTCAAGTGCCTTACAGCACTGGTTCTCAAACTAGGGCCGCCACTTGTTCAGGGAAAGCCCCTGGCAGGCTGGGCCGATTTGTTTACCTGTTGCATCCTCAGGTTTGGCCGTTCGCGGCTCCCACTGGTCGTGGTTTGACACTCCAGACCAATGGGGGCTGCAGGAAGGGCAGCCAGCATGTCCCTCGGCCTGCGCCACATCCCGCAGCCCCCATTGGCCTGGAGTGGCGAACCGCGGCCAGTAGGAGCCACAATCGGCTGAATCTGCAGATGCGGCAGGTAAACAAACCGGCCCGGCCCACAGGGTCTTTCCCTGAACAAGCGGCGGCCCTAGTTTGAGAACCACTGCCTTACAGAACTCTAATTATATTGTATCAACACTGTTACTTTTACTAACCAAATTTGTAATCTCATCAAAAAATGATACCAAGTTTTTGACAAGATCAATTTGTTCATAAACTCATGTGATTGGCATTAATTATATTACCCTTCTTTAATTCTTTATTAATCAGTCCTGCAGCCACCATTTCATTTATTTTGCCTGAGATCGACATTTGCAGATGTCTGTTCCTAGTAAGTGCTGCTTAACATCCTCCTGAGTTACTACTGGAATGGAAAGTGTTTAATCATCATGATAGGAATGCATCATCTGGCCTTTCCCCAAATACAGAATAGAAATATTTAACAAATACTTCTATCTTCTCTGTATTATTATTATTGACAGTTCTGCCATTTCCATCTAATAATGGACCAATACCATTGTTAGGATTCCTTTTGTTCCTCATATACTGTAAAAACTCCTTATAATCATTATCTCTGTTGGCCAGAGATTTCGCCTTGTGTCCTTTTTCTTCCCTTATCAATTTTCTACAATTCCTAGCTTCTAATTTATAATCATTGTGATCAACTTCCCCCTTTTCCCATTTGTTATATATTGTATTTTTTTAAAATTAGTTTTACTTTCTTTCAACCCTAGCCTGTTTATTTAACCAATGTTGCCTTCTTTCTTGGTTGTGGAAATGAGGCTTTTTAAGCATCTAGTAAAAAGTTTTTAGCTTTAAAATGTTATTTAACATCTCTTACCCCCGATACACTTGAAATCAAGCCCCAACCTGGTGACATATTTTTCTGAAGCAATTATTAAAGGGACAATTATATCCTTTCTACCTCATGTGTAATGAAAACAAGCAACCAAACACTTGTGGTTTCGCTATATCATGAGCACAATGTAGAAACCACATAGCACATACTGGACCTCTGCACGCTATGGAACTGTTTCCGATGGGGGACTCCACCTGCTCCAGTACATAGGGAGTTTATGATGACAGGAATGTGGCTAGTGGCTAGTGGATCTGCTGTTTGATAGATCCATATGCCAACTTCTTCCCTATGCAGGGCATGGTGCAGCAGATTCAAGGGCTATTGCTGTTCTCCATTGCTTTTCTGTGGCTTTGGGGAATGACAGTTTGTTTCTCACTCCTGATAGCTGCCGATTCCCTTTCCCATGAAAAGCTCATTCACAGTAACTGGCTCTAAGTCTTTAACAACAACTATACCTCAAAGTCTTTTGTCTGTGTAAGGACAACATTCAGTATAGAGCCTTTTCCTAATAGGCCCTAGCAAAAGAAGCAGTCCCTCTGGGACACTACATCCTGCTGAGCAGTGAATACCATTTCTGGAAGAGCAATCCAATTCTCTGACTCAGCTTTTAAAAGGGAAGAGAGGGATATGGAAGCTGCCCAGTATTTTTAGCTGTGTGACACTCTAGTCAGGCAAATATTCAAAGTTGCAGGAAAAAAAACACAAATAAAAAGCAGATAATAAATCAGAAAAACCACAATCATTACTACCCTATACATAACTGTACCTCATTCATTATTTTCCACCTTTCCCTGCTGCACTCTTTTTTGGATTTGAGGTTACTCTTTCACAAATTCATGAACTGTTTTAGTCACTCTGATTACCACAGTATATCCCCAAATCTCTTTAGAATGACCAGAATAACCAGTTCTTAAAAACAATGTTTTAAGGATGATAGAGCATATTTAGGATGGGGGGAAGAGGGAAAGAGGTTACTATTCCATGTAAGATGTATGCACTTAATTTTCTTACCAAAGTTTTTAGAATGTTTATAAAGGTTGGCGGGCCTAAGAATTGAGGGTAAAAGAAGAGAAATGATATAATGATATAAATGATATCTGAGTTGTGGTGGTGATACCAATGTGCTAAATTGTGGGGCTATGTGATAGCTAATGATTCCCAGCAGCACACAATAATGTAAGAAGAGTGAAGAATGTGTTATACAGTTGCAGCTTCTGGAGAAGGTAGGTGGGCAGAATACAATTACCTGAGATGGACCTTGATCAGGAGAAATGAATTAGCACCCATACTCTTGTGAAAATTGCTTATGATCTGTAATTACAAAAATTGGCATGATGCTAGTTTGAGTTCCATCTGAAAGACAGCATCACTTGTGCACAATGCCTGTTAAAGTCAGCCAGAGGTTTGCTGCTAGTACAGAGTTAGGCCTTGATCCTGCAACTGATAGGCAGACTGCAGAGCCCACCCGGAGCCCCACTTAAGTCCATAAGGCAGGGATCGGCAACCTTTGGCACGCGGATCTCCAGGGAAAGCACCCTGGCGGGGTGGGCCGGTTTGTTTACCTGCCGCATCTGCAGGTTTGGCTGATCGCAGCTCCCACTAGCCACGGATTGTTGCTCTGGGCCAATGGGAGCTGCTCGAAGCAGCACAGGATGAGGGATGTGCAGGCCGCCACTTCCTGCCACCCCCATTGGCCTGGAGTGGTGAATTGCGGCCAGTGGGAGCTGCGATCGGTCGAAGCTGCCGACGCAGCAGGTAAACAAACCGGCTCGGCCCACCGGGGTTCTTACCCTGGCTAGCCGCGTGCCAAAGGCTGCCGATCCCTGCCATAGGGGCTACATGAGGGCACTCCAGTCCACTCACATGCTGTCAATGGTAAGTCTGGGGCCTTAGAAGGAAGAAAATCACCTATAAAATTACAAACAACATTTTCTACAGCCTCCCACCCAAGCACTGATCAGGCTTAACTCTTTATAGAGTTAATGAGATTGGTAAAGATCACATACAAGGTAAGGAGGTGGTATAGCATTATCTAATCTAACTAATCTAACATGTTTCACCTGTACTGTACACATATGCATTCAATTGTTTTGGAAAAAAATCTTTTCTTGCATAATAAATAGTAGAACATACCAACAACATACAAATTATTCCTTATGGAAAAATCCTGTAGAATTGAATTTAAATGAAATCAAAAGGGTTTTGTAGACATTTCACAGGTTTTTATGGGAATTAGTCTAAAAACCTATGACATCTGTTAGACATGGATATTTTATATAAATATATTAACCATTCTATGGAATGATTCTGTGGAATTCTATAAGCTATAATTTCCTATTAAATAATAGTACTCAGATGTTACAGTTGTGGTTATTAATATAAAAGCCTAGATAGATAGAGATTTTTTATTACACAGTATAAGACTTCTCCATAAAGTCGTTAAAAGAAATTAAGAGCAAGAGATTCATTAATTTACATCTGAAAATAAAACCACTGAATTAGCTAAACAAATTTCATGACAGTGGACTTCCATTTGGTTGTTTGTAATTCAATCATTGTCTTATACTTCCCTACTTTTTTATTTTTCCTCCCCTGCCCCCATAAATATATCTATAAGAAGGCTGTCAGAATCCTCACATTTTATCACAACTCATTTGCATGTTCACAGATGATATCATGACCTTGGCAGGAATCCTCCCCCCAAATGCTAACCAATGTAAATGAAAATGCATCTTTCAGCACTTTGAAGAACAACAGAATAAAAACATGTATTTTAAATGTGTATATATAAAACATTTGCTAAGTAGCAATGGTCCACTTTCATCCTGGACTTCACCATTCAGGTAATGGACCTTGCTGTGCACTAAAATTTTCATTGTGGTCCATTATCCGCCCCTGAAGTGACAGGTCTATTGCTTAATGAGGTATTGTGATATAAGTGACATTGATTAGAGACACTAGATACACATTAGCCGCATGGCAAAATCCATAATAAACAAAGCCCCCCCAATAACACATGGTTAAAATGAACACAAAAAGTGTAGCCAGCAAAGCAGTTCTATCACTCATGGCAACACTCTGCAGAGAATTCAGGAATTTAAAATCCTTTTTCTCTCCACCTCTTAAAGTCAAACTACTTCAATATAGGAGCACTGAAGAGGAAGGAACATACCTACCTCCTTCACTGGCTTCCACCCATAGGTGGTATTCTGGGACAGCCAGCACCCCAGCCTTCTCCCCCACCACCTCATTCACCTGGGCTACAACCCTTTAGTGATGGTGCTTTTAGTGGCCTGATTCAAAGCCCTTGGAAATCAATGGGAAACTTGGCAAGCCAAAGGACAGCAGCAGCACGAGTCAGGAAAGAAGAAGAAAGCTGAGGTACTCTCGTCCTGCTACCGCTTTGGAGCATTGTGCCCCAACAGCCTCCCCCCAACAATCCTCCATATGAGCAGTCATAGGCGGCCCCAGTCCCATGGCAAACATACCAGCATCTGTGCTTCTCAGCCCAAGAGAAATATGATATCCATTATGTAAGTTATTGGTGGCTTTTTAAGCGGCCATTCAACATCAGCAGAATTCTGAATCTTCAATACACCATCCCTATGAAAGGCAAGAAATCTAGGAAAGGAGCTAAGAGGAAGCCTGGCAGAGAAAGGAGAAGAGTTCATTATTAGCGGTGGGAAAGGAAAAGGGTTAATATTCAGAAAATGGAACATTTTTAAAAAAGAGCATAAACAGACATTTTAAAGCAATACAAATGGTAAAAAAAAAACCCAGAAAAAAGGATAAAACACAAACCAAAAATATAATAGACAAGGGTTATAAAATAAAAGAAAACAATATATAGGAAGAAGTAATGTTCCGTTTATTTTGAATATGAGCATAACATTTTAAAAGGAAGGCAGGATAAGGCAGAGGCTAAGCTGACCAAATTTGAAAATAAGCAAAGCAAAAAACATATAAGCAAGAATGACAGATCAGGAACAGGCAGTTTACATTTTAATATTACAAAATTATCCACGTAAAAACAAAAAAACCCATCAACAAAAGCGTGAAACTACAAAGATCTTTGCCAAATCCACATATCATAGATTTTGTTCTTTGATTTTGTGTCGAGGGGAAGGAGATTCTGGTGGATGAGACACTGGATTGGGAGATGTGGGTTCAACTCACAACTCCTGTCAGTGACATTGTGGGTGACCTTGAGCAAGTCACTTAATCTCTCCATCTCTTTCATCTGTAAATGGGAACTATAAATATGGTCCCCTACCATATCCCCTCTACAGCATCAAACTCTTCTCATCTTGAACCCTTCACAGATCTGACCTTTCCTGCTATCTATTCTTGTCTCTTATTTACTCACCCCACTAATATACCAATGACTCACTAATCTTGCCCACCTGTCCCACAGATTACATTGTCATTCGATGCTGGCCCTTATATTGGAAATGCCCTCCCATCCTTACAACCCCTCCTCAAAATCCACTTCTTCCATGACACCTACAAGGAATTGACCAATACTGGAGAGGTTTACAGGATTTGGGTAAAGCTGATGTGTATACAACAAATATAATAGTGATTTACCCCTCCTCCTGCAGGGCCAAGCAGGGCCGATGTGCAGGAAGAAAGAGAAACTGCTGTGAAGGGCCACTCAGAAACAGAGCCAGCAGCAGCAGGACTTTTGGACAATAATATATCAGTGTACTCACTGGACATTCTCTGCCCTTATGCGGATTGGCTGTTTGCAATGACTCCCTCCCATCCTGTCCCTTTCAATCTCTCCATTTGGCTTCTATGTCCCTCTTCTTCTTCCCCCTTTTTCTTTTCTCTGTCATCCATACCACCCTACCTTCAGTGTATCCTCTCCTTTCTGCAAGCAGTCACTATGTCTTCTTGTACATGTGGGCAGCTCATGGGGTTTTTTAGCAGTATCGGGACAGGTGGGTCTAGGCCCGCCCATAATTTAAGGCCATCCCTCTCAGTTAAAGGGGAGAAACCACTAAGTCCAGGCTACCAGTGATTACTGGGGACAGCAAAGGAGAAAAAAGGAATGGGAAGAATGAAAAAGGAATGGGAAGAATGAAAAAGGAATGGGAAGAATGAGGTTAAAGGTTGACATTTAGGGAACCAGAAGGGGAAACTGAACAGAGAACCTCTGACAGCACCCACCACTCCTCAAAAGTGTTCCAGGAGCCAGTGGATGCTTCCCAGAGGTCCTCTGCCCAGAGATGTGATTGGACAAAAGACTAGAAATACACCTGACAGACACAGAGGACCTCCCACCTGTCCAGTTTCCTCCTCCTGGAAAGAGGGACAGCAGTCTTGGCTAGTGCCAGAACAAGGCTGACAAGGACTCTGTGGGGCCACATGCTCTTCTGTATGGTTCGAAAGGCAGACCTGAAGAAGAGCTCTTTGTGGCTCAAAAGCTTGTTTCTCTTGCTACCAAAAGCTGGCCCAATAAAAATGTCACCTCATCCCTTCCCCCGAAAGCATAGCAGATGTGTCCCAACTCCCACCCACAGGGATCACTTTTAGAAGTGCAGAGGGCTCAGTTCCCGTATCCGTTCAGTTCCTGGTATTCGCTAAAATAGACAAGAAGAGTTCTAAGCGTGATGTCCACTTGTCCACTAGGAAATGGACTGAGATCGCCAACTTTGTGATTACTCGCTTGGGCTGAAATTGAGCTACTGACCTGGGGTGACAAGTTCCAACCCCCTTCCAATTTCCAGTTCCATTCCATTACTCAGCCTTTGACTAACCTATTGTCCATTTGTTTTTTCTCTCCCACAGAATGTCTCTTTTCCAAATGCCATTCTGCAATGCAGATTGTTCAGCGTCTACCTTAATTACTTGGAAACCTGATGAAATAATAGCAATTCATACATTAGTAACCAATATATTAAAAACAAAGTTTCCTACGAATTGTTGGTATCACACTAAGTATTCACAATAACATATCATATAACTACTACACTCAGAGTTTCCAAATCCTGATTATTTAAACAAAAGCAGATTTTCTCTCTCTAGACTTTTCAACTGAAACACCAAGAGAGAGAGTCAAAGGAACTATTTTTTTTTAATTTAACTGACTACATGTATACTTTCCCTTGTTTTAACGTTCTCCTTGTGTTTATTTTTTGCTAAATAGGAAGGAAGTGGAAGATTTAACAACAATAACAACAAAACGTTTTGAAGACTTTTTGTTTTGAATGTGTCATTGCTGTCAGTCAAAATCATTTTAAAACAAAACCACTTCCTTGGAATTTTTGTTGCTGGGATTATTCACTATCCAAATAATCATGGTTCACAGTTCAATTTCTGGAGCTGCACACAATATGTACACAATACATTGAAGGTGCAGGGGTCCTTATTTGGGTTAGTGCTTTAACATATATTGATGCCATGTTGAGAAAACAAAATGGCAATTTGCATTGTTTTGTGCACTCTGAGATAAATCACAGGGCATTGTTGCTTAAATTAAATGTTAATTGAAAGGTGAGCCCAGAGATTTATAATGGTGCAAGTAAATAGCTCCAGTAATATCAGTAAATTAACTGTTTTTTAATAAGAGTAATATTAGAAATATTTAACTATAAGAACTGGGGCGATTATTGAAATGATGTCATACAATCTGGGAGGCATTGTCATGTTCAGTAAATTAGCATGGCCTAACCACAGCAGAAAATTTCCTTGAGCTGCAATAAAGACTAAATGCTTTCAGACTCCCATGATCCTTTGTAGTCATCATTTTAAAGCACTGCCTTAGTGAGCTAAACCTGTAAAGTTTTCTTTTGAGCGGCTGTGAGTTGATTAGATCTATTTCAGCCTAGTAGTGGTAATAGGCTCCTCTCTGTGAAACTGCTTAGCCTCTGCTCCCCTGGCAGCTGGAGAAACTGGAATTAATCAGGTCTGCTGGGGACTTCTTCAGCATCTCCGCAGGCCAGCGACTCTGGAATCATTTACTACAGAATCTTACTGTCAACTCTTTGTCATTTAGGCTTTTGATTATGCTTTCTTTCTTCAGAAAAAATGGAAATGGGTGACAGATTATCCTAATGCAGAATTTCACTAGTTACTTTCATAGGCAACTATTATCATCCTTTATACCGTCCATAAAAGAAATAGGTGTGTGCAAAGATTTTTAGGGGCAGAGATATGAAAGATAAGATATTGAAATTAACATATTTCTTCTAATTAAAGTATGTTCCTTGCTAATAAAGTAAGAAAACTGGGATAACTGTGTACTGCTTTGTCACTGATACAGTAGCTGGATTTTTTTTTCCTTGAACATCACCATTTAAGATGAGACTGTCTAATAAAAATGGTTTTCATCAAAAATTCTACAGATGTAGTCCAAATTTATCAGTATTTAAAACTACAAAATATGCACTCCAAGAAAGAATGCACAGTTACAAAGACTGCTAAATACTACAACTTTCTATAAAAAGAATGTGAACAGAGTGAAATTAAAAGAAGACACTTAAATTAGCCTTCCTTTCAGAATTTTATCTCATTGATATGAGTTTCACTGGGCTGCCTATCAATGAAGTAAATGCGAATTTTGTTATCGACTTTAACTAAAACATCACTGATTTTGGAATTTAAAATTTATGAGCCAGCAAACAGTTATGCACATAAGTAACTTTATTCACATGAGAGGTCTCTTGCATGAAAGTTTGCAAGCTCAAGATCTTCATATACATGGTTACGCTTGATAAATATTATTTAGATCAAGAAATGAAAAATTTTATAAAAAGTCATGATCAAAAGGGATCTTTTATGTTATTTAAAAATATTTTGATGAATTTGCCCTTCAGTATACTTATTGAAGAGAAATTAATATATTTTATAAATCTAATAGTTTAGCATGGTTCTTAGTCCATCCCCCTCTACAATCAAACAGTAATGGAAATAAATAGTATTTTTAAAATTTCACTGTAAGGAGTATATTTAAAGAGGAGCTGTCACAATATGGCAGAATACACTGAAATATTATAATATGCCTCCATACAAAAAACAACGCCCCCTCCAACAAAAAACTGTTTTTTAATAAATTTGCTTTCAAAGGGTATGAATGAAAGCTGTGGTAAGTCAAATGTAGTTATGTTGTATAAATGCCAAAAATATTTCATTATTAAATAACCTCTATGAATCCAAGAATTACAGAAACAGACAACAGACTAAATCAATTTACCTTACAACACTCTGTGTTCTTTTAATAGACTTTGCACATTGCAACAAGCTTGCACTCAAGGGTTATGGGATATGAAGCGCTTGTATACTCCATATAGAACATAGCTTTCTCATTTGGCCTAGTCTGTTTATGTCTCGGCTGAGCCACGAATGACATAAATACATCAAAGAACTGAGGCCTAGTTTTCATTTTCTGTGGAATAAACATTCTTACAAGATTGTTCATAGAGGCTTTGCTTAAATTCAGTGTAGGGTAATTATGCAAGTTGATTTACATAAGCTGAAGTTTCTTCACCTAGTTTTCTACTGGGATTGAGTGCTCTGATTAGAAAGACTTCAAATCCTGGATCTTATTTAAGACAACCATTTAGTTTTGAAGAGACTGGCACTGCTCTCTCTCTTGCCCATGTATTCTCTCTCTGCATTATAGCCTGTAGCTATGGCTGCCATGTAGCCTCTCTGCTCTAGCTGAGAGGGCACAGTGCCCAGGTGATCTCCCGGGAATTCACCTACACTGCTCATTAACCAACCATATGAATGAATGTCTTACTTTCACAATGCACTCTGTTTCCTAACAGCCAGGGGCCTGAGACTCCCAATTTCTTCTTCACATTCATATGGCTCAGATCTTGGAACAAACATATGGAGGAGAGGCACGATGCTAGGCCAGTTTGGAATTGTCCCTTCCAACAATAAAGTACACAGTTGGCAAAATCAATGCAACTGACATAGAAAGACACTTCACTAATTGAGCCATTTAACACAGAGTGGAGTGCCACCTGGAAAGCACCCAATCATTATGCTCTGTCTTCATATGGACAGAGTCTTCCTCACCTTCCAGAAAAAAAAAATGCATTTAAAGTGCAGCTGTTGGGTGTCTAAATAGTAAAAAAAATCTGAAAATCCAGAGTTTTAAGTGCCCCAGAGGTTGGTAAAGAATCATGGAGAGTTAAAAACACTAAATGGGTCAAATTTGTAAAAATATGTAGTGGCATTTTAGGAAGAATGTTTTCTGCTGAGTACTTGCCCTTCTTTTATCCTTATACTCCTATGGTCATTTGTCAATGACAATTTTGTTGAGTTTGGATGTGTTCCTCTCCTCAGGAAAAGGACTTTGATTAGATCTATGCAAATACTGAGGCGACTAACCTTAGGAATCATCCCCTGACATCACTGTTCTCTGTTAATTGCAGTTGTTCAGGGCTCAAGTGGTAAACATTTAACAAGGGGAAATTTCTCTCTTTTATATATGCATTATTTTAAACTAAAAGAAGTGTTTTATGCCCAAGATGCCTCAATCTGAATGTTGCAAATACTTAGAGAATGTCCCAAATTCTAATAAAACAGATGTGAAAACAAGTTCAATTTACTGTAAAGTTATTACTTTTTTTTAGAAAAAAAATGAGGATTCATTCATTATTTGTTAAACTGCTCTCCCAAATTGCACTACTTCTCCATAGCTTATTTGATTACAAAAGTTACACATCACAATATTTTATTAATTGTGTTCTGGCATCCAAGGGAATTAAAAAAAACCTGATTATAAGAAGCTCATCTGCTTTAGCACTACCAGTTAAACAGCTTGTTAATAGTGCGGGATGATCCTAAACTTCAGAGGATAGGTCTGGTTAAGTATGCAATAGTTTAGATTTTATCTGACGTTTATTCAAACTTATTCCAAGCATTTGATGTGCCTCTTCTCCCTTCATTTCTGGTCCTACCTCCGTGTCAACTAGATTTTTAAAATTTTTCTCTGCTCCCATTCCGTCTATGCCACTGATCTCCAATATTCTTTCTCCTCCCATCCTTCTCACTAGCTCTCAACTTCAAATAGATCTTTTAAATCCCAGTTCCCCTTCTCGGTCCCTGATACGCCCTTTTCTTTTAGTAGTATTTCATGGAAAAACAAATGCCTCACCCTCTAGAGTTTCTCCAGGTCAGAGGCGCTATAGAACTCTCTGACCCACTCTAGCGGAGCCATAGAACTCATGACATTTCAAGACAACAGACCACTCAGCAGAGACTGCTAGAACTTCTGTGACATCAAGATACATTTCAGCAAAGGTTGAGGGAAATGCACATACTTTTATGAACCAAGATGGATCCTTAAAAAAAAATTCAGACGTAAGCTTTTTGGACAAACATTTTGTTTTTTATTACTGGAGATGGAATATCCAACTCCATTTTTTATCTAGCAAAGTTCCACAGCTGTCATATTGAGAAGAACAATAGTTGTCACACCCTTGCAATTAGGAATAACTGGCCAAACACACATCAGACTATGGCACGCAATTTCAAAGAGTGCTCTTTGATACTTGGCTTCCATAGTAATAGCAATAACCTTTCATATTTTATGCTCCAATTGTATGTCTTGTAAGTCTGGCTTACTTTCTATTTGATATCTTTTAATAACTAGATACATTTGGGACATAAAAGACAGACTGTGCTAATAACTAAAAGGGGGCAATTAAGAAGGGTGAGGTTTTTAAACTCTGCCTTGGTCTGTATGTATTGGGAGAGGCACAAATCAGTAATTTAAAAAAAAATTAAATAATTTTAGGTCTTAGGTTAAGTTCTGTGAACTGTTTAATGTCATAATTGGCTGCCGCCAGAGTCATCAAACTGAATGAAGCTCTACGTTAAAATGTCAAACTCTTAACATAAAGATTTATATAACACAGGTATCTGACCCACCACCATTCCATGCCTGTGGCAGGATGTATTTGTTATGTCTTATTTGACTTTTGGGGGGAAAAGAGATCAGGAAAGGAAATGTATATGTTCTGGACAACATCAAAATGTTAAGAACCTATTCTGATATATTCACAATATGTTCAGAATATGCGATAAACACAGTCATTTCATATAAAAAATCAGATTCAAATTCTTTTAGTGGAAAATCTGTGTGTTTATTATGATGAATGAAGGTGGTTAATGTCAAATTTCAGCATTGTGTACTTAGCAAGCACTTGAATGGAACATTTCATAATCAAAGCAAATCTTACTCGGGGTTATGCTGCCATTCAATGGCTTTGACCTATATAGTATTTACCCTTATAAAAATTAAGTTACAGTAATGGCATAAAATACTATAGTAGCTCTCTATAGTAAGCTGCTCAACCAAATTATGGCTCAATCACTAGCCTGAGCTAAGGGCGGTAGAGAGCTGCACTGTCTTATGGGGACACAAGAAGGCACAATTAATTTCCCAAGTAGCATGACATGCAGGAGGAGTTGCTCCCCCAAGCTAATGAGCCTACTTGGTGAGGAGTGTGTAGCAAGGTCAGGGCAGAGACTCCTCCTCCTCCTCACCCCATTAGATTGGCGTTTTGGACTAGTAGGACCCAGACTGAGAAAGGCCATTATACAAGTGCCTGGCAGAAGTGGGGATATACAACAACCATCCCCTGTTTGTGTGGCAAGAGCAAGGACCTGTCACAACTGCAGCCTCTGAGCTCAGGGGCTGCTCCCTCAGTGCACCCCTGGAGAGTTCATAAAGCTTCCCAGAGATGGGGAGGGGCAAAGAGGAGGCAGGGCCATGAGCCTCCTGGTCCAGGAGACAGTCTCCTCGTCATTTGCAACCTGACATCACCATTGTGGTACCTACAGCAATTTCTTGAATGAAAACACATATTGGAAAAGTATGTATTTCAAGCAGTTTTGAAGGTGACAAATTAACCATTCCCAAACTGTGGTCCCTGGAACACTTGCTGATGCTTCATACTGAGCTCATGTTCCTTGTTTCCAGCTGTTTCTACAAGCGTCCAGGGACTGTGTTGAAAAAAAGAGCCAGAAGGTCTGTAAAAAGCAGTACACACATACTGCTTCTGCAGTACTTCTCCTTTGAAAGTTATCTTTAATACAGTAGTTTTACTTAAAAATACACAAAGTCTGTCATACTATTGCTTTTCCAGGTACAGAATTCTTATAATTGCTACAGCATCGTTATTTAATTGTGAGTAGGATGGTGACAGGATCATACAATAGCAAATTAAAAAAAGAGGTGGTCACAAGACACACTCTTCTAAAGACATAATCTGCATTAAAACACTTAAGAAAATCTCATTCGTTCTGTCTACATTTTCCCTTCCTTTTCCCTCCCCAGGTCCTCTCCAGCTGCATGTAATTCTCTTCCACCTGGTCCCAGTCACCTGTGCACATAGGACTGTGAGGTACTGAACAAGCTCAGCTCCCACTGAGGTCAGCGTTCAGTGGCCCTCATGGCACTGAGCCCAGAATTCCCCATTTTCTCCTCCACATACTTCCTGGTTCCCTTTTGCTCTGAACAGACTAGTCAGCAACTTGATCCTCTCCTCCCATTGACATATTGCCCAGTTGTTCATTCCCTTCTTCCCTGGACAAAAATATATATAGAAAAAATATCAAAGTATTAAAATATTAGGCTATAGTTAAATATATTGAAAATACTACATTCCTTTGTAGTGAATTTTAGCATGTATATTTTTTAAAAAAACTTACATGATTCACTAAGCTTCACAGAGCCAGCCAAATAAGGAAAATGTTTATGTTCAAATGCTTTAATCAAAAAGTCCAAAATTCATCAGAAAAATAATGTGATCAGGTGGAATGGCTGCATTTATTCTCACTCCATGTTGCATGCTTTTTCTCATGTCCCCTATTCAACTTAATATCCCTGAATAAATAAGCCAGAGCGATTTAACGAATGCCGCAACAATGGCAAAGCAGTGGCAAATATGCATCTGCTGTGTGATTTTTGTAATGTTTAGATTCATTATCAGTTCTGGGTGGCTGAAAATGTTTAGTCTCACTATAAAGCTCATTGCTTTTCTAACACCCTGACTCTGAAGTAGGTCCAACCTAACTAAAAACAAATGTACATTTCTTTCTTTCATTGAGGTTAGACGTGGAAGGTAAATGTGGAGAAAATCTTCCACCATTCTAGCTGAGAAAGCAAACACAAAATAACACTATGCACGAACATGCTGAAACCTCTCCATTTATTTCACCAAAACTCCTTTGAAATGACTAGGAGCTGGAAGAGTATTTTGAGAACTGGCATGCAAGTGAGCATATCAATTGTCCCACTTTGCTCCAGTTCCTGTTTATTACTTCATATTCTTTACAGTATCAGTAAATCCCTTCAAGGCTGCTACTGTTATTGAAGAGAGCCCACCTGGGAATGTTTAGGTCCTTCAGTGGTAGCCTCAGGCCTAGATCTCATGTCTACTGAAATGGAATTCACTGTTAAAGGAAATACTGATGACAATTCTTTAGGCCACTATTAAAAAAAAATCTGTTTCTGAGCTGAAACAGGCTGCTAAATATGTGAACAAATATTGCATGTTAGTCACTTACTGTACACATGCTGTAGGTCACATAGCTGTCCTGCAGTCCAGTCTTCTTCTAAACTGCTTACTAAGCCCTTCCATACAAAAGTTCATAATGTTTTAAATTATAATATAAATCTACTGATCTGCTATTAATACAATTCCTGTTGCCATCTGAGGCACACATGTGTAACTCTTCAGTGGCATTCAGCATTTTATCTGAAAGGTCTCTCTCGGCTGCTGCATCAATGCAAACCAGACTACACCCTAGTGAACAAAGGAAATTTAACTTTCATAAGTTGGTTTTAAAAACGCATTTACTTTGACTGCATTGAAATAATCTAAAAAAAGATGAAAAGCATCTTTAGCATGCCAAAAACATCTGGTTTCATATTTTCAGACCAAAAGGAAATTGCATGAAGACTAAAATCTTATGTTTTGATTTATATTATTATTGGAGGGCTGAGAAGCTGCTAGTCATAAAATAAAATTTTATGATGATAAATAAATAAGGAAAACAATCTGACAAAACATGTTGTGGAACAAAGCTGCATTTCAAGTTTAATTAACTGATAACAATGTTTATGATAGAAGAACTGTGCCACCAATTATACAGCTAGTAAATGCATGTTACCAGTGCAAAGACTGGCCTATAAAATGTGGCTAAAAAGGTTTCTCCTTCAACAAAATACTTCTAAACACAAAAGAGAAGATATTCTACATGCAGTAAATCATGCAGCAATTAAGACCCTCTCTGAAGACATTTATGAGTAGGTCTTTTATAGATTGTACGACAATTGCTCTGCTTCAATTGCGCATTGTAAATTGCACAATAGTAGTAGCTCCTGCTTTCTAATATGCCCACTGATAGTGTCTGCAGCAACTGACAGGTTAGGAATTGTTACAGTATAGATATACTGTGGAGGGGAAAAGACAAAAAAAATGTTTTCATCTTTGCAGCACTTTGCTTTCTTCCAAAGCCTTATATGCAATTGTAACAAAGAGTTCCAGCAAGAAGATTATTTTAGAAACATGAAGATCAGCTGCATACTACAGGGAGAAGTGATCCTTAATTATATATGTAAGAATTCAGCCTCTCTTCTGGTAACAGAGGCTTGCATTTAAAATTGCTACATACTTCCAGTCCTTGTGGTTTGAAGATATTGGGATCCAGCCATGATATGCAGTATAAATAGTTAACATTCAGTTTACGCTGTACCATAATTTATCAGTTACTATACAAAATATAATATACAGGACTTTGTATTACAGATATTATAAATCAATTGCTAACATAGTAGTGACATTTCTATGGATAGGTTAAAAAGAAGTTGGATCGTATCATGGGACTACTATTTTTCAGCTTTTGGAATAATAGATTACTACATTTAGGAACTTCTGAATTTTACTGGTTCTGGTAACAGTGTATTAACTATTCAGCTTGCACATCCTTTAAGTAGCTTTTCACCCTTTAACTGGCACTGAGCTGTTGGTTGGATTGATGGTTATTGTGGTTCTCACTAATATAAGCTGTGCTGGTTCTACCCCTCCATCCTAAAAAGCCCAAGTCTTTCAAGCCATAAATGTTCAGATAGTACAACAATATATAATATAAATGTTTCTCCAAAAATATATTGAGATTTTTAATTATTTATAGTAAGGGGGTTATGATTAATCAAAAAAAAACCTCTGTAAAATTCAGTGTTTTGTAAAGTAAAAGGCCAGCAGAAAGCAAAGAAGTTGTTGTGGAAAATTTCTGGAACTGTAAACTTAGTCCAGTGTGCCAAGTAACAGTGCCATCAAAAACATCCTGGAGCACATTTGTTGATTCAGGATAATGCACAAAGTATTTGGAATCTGCATTTTCCCAGATTCCATGTAGATTTATACACAGTAATTCCTTTTTTCTTTTGGTCTTGTTCTTTCATCCATTAATTCTATGTCACCTCTCTTTCTGTGATAGAATTGTTGGCATCATTTCAGTTGTTTGGTCTGGAGCGTGGGTTCCCCCCCTCCCCGGCTTTTTCTAGGTATATGTGAAATTGTCACCTTTTCCATTAATGAAATGAACTCATCCATATGCTGGAAGGCTTAGTTTCATTTGGTGTCTGGCTGTATGCATGCCTGTGTGTGTGTAGAAGTTAACATCCTGTCTTCGGTGCTGTTGGGAATTACTACTGGCATGTTTTGACTCATTATCTTGAATCTTAATCAGATGATGAACAAAAAATTAGTTCCATCAGCTGATGAAGGCTCAAGATAATGAGTCAAAACATTCTGATAGAAATTCCCAGCAGCACTGAATGGGACTTTACCTGAAGTGGATATCCCCAGTGTGCTTCTACATATAACTGATTGATCTCCCTATTTTTCACCATATAACAAACAACGATGACCCTGTGACAGGGCACTGGCATGAGCAAAAGTGAGGATGTTGTGCACCTCAGTATCAGATATTTGATGTTCACCTTTCATAGAATGATTTAGTTGGAGATTGGTCCTGCTCTGAGCAAGGGGTTGGACTAGATGACCCCCTGAGGTCTCTTCCACAACCCTAATCTTCTATGATTCTATGATTCATGAACATTTATGTGATTAGGTTTTATTAGCACAAATGCTCACTAACAGGAATTTTGGAGGAAAACTTGCAACTTTGAAATCTAGTCAAACGTCAAAAAATAATTAAAAAGAAGTTTCACCTGACCCCGAGTCTCCCTGATACCTTTTGAAGTTTTGTGATCACATTTAAAAAAAAAAAAAGTCTTTCTCTGCCATATTGCTTTGTGTGAAAGCCCCATGCAATCAAAATGAGAAAGGAAACCAGCTAACAAAAATCCAGAGGAGAAAAGTGAAACTAGATTACAAACAAAGTTCTGTCAAGGAAAATAAACTAGAAAAGAGAGAAAAATATATTTTTCTCTAATCACTTATCATTATAATAGCTTTAGGTGTTACTTGTAATAATTGTAGGTAAAACATTTTTAGACAATAGCATTATTTTTAAATTGACTGTTCCTTTAAGCCTACATGTTGAAATACTCTTGGGAAAATGAATTTTTAATTCATTTACTGACAGCTGATCCACAGCCTTGGGGTCCTTCTGGATTCCTTCATGCTACTAGATACCTAAATAGCTAGGGATGTGTTCATTCCCATCTGTGACTTGCCAGAAGATTGCACCAAGCCATCCACACGGTAATCATACCATATAGTTATCCATGCATGAGTGACCTCTAGGCTTCATTATTGCAACTTATATTTTGAAATTAAGCAACATGCCCAGAAAAAGCACCATGAGGTTCAAAATACAGCAGATTTTTCTGCTTAGCAACATAAATTGCCATAACTATTCACCTTAAGGTCTCTGTTTTGATAATCAAACCCCTCTACGTGATAGGACATTTCTGCCTGTGGGACTACTTCACCCTACTTGACTATGACTTCTCAAGATAGCTACACTTCACTGGAACAATGAAACTATTGACCACTAGACTAGTGGTTCTCAAACTTATTTTTCACTGACCACTTGAAAATTGCTGAGGGTCTCACTGGACCACTTAATGATCTTTCCAAATGTTGTTTGTAACATTAGCTAACTACTGTAAAGCACTTTGGATAAAAGTGCTATATAAAAAAAAACCCTCAATAATAAACTTTTTTTTGTTGTTCTGCAAATAAAAGCACACGACTCATATTTTAATATCAGTAGTCTTACCTTTCTAATGTGATGGATGTGCCCTCTGTCTCCTGCCACGGCAGCCCCCGAACTGGGGCTGGGAAGGATGAGGGTCTCTCCCTCTCTCTCCCGCCGCAGCAGCCCCCGAGCTCGGGCTGGAAAGGAGTGGGGTCTCTCCCCCGCCGCAGAGCTGAGGCTGGAAAGAAGGACCATCTCTCCCCGGCAGCTGCAGACCTGTTATTGGGGAAAGTCACCTCTTTCTCTGGCCACTGCAGTACTGCACGTCCCAAATTCCCCCCAACCCCTCTTCTCACCCCACTGCCCCCTCCCACTTACCTCCTATTCCCCCCAAGGCCACCACCTCACTTTACATGTGCATCTTCTCCAGGGTCCAGGCACCTAATTAGTGGAGCCCTGCCTGCGCGGGGTGGGTGGCCCTTCATTCTCTTATGTGTGGCCACCCAGGCGCACACCTTAGAGGGAACTATCCGCGGACCATCTGAATGGAGCTCGTGGACCACTGCTGGTCCATGGACCACAGTTTGAGAACCTCTGCGAAGTAAGCTGCTGAGTGCAGGAGACAGAACTTTCACAGAAGCTGGGCCTAAACTTTGGGGCTCGTTTCTGCATACTGGGAAATAACAAAAACAACAGCTCTCAAAGCATTCCTAACCATAAGCAAAACTCATCTCTGACTTGACTTTCTCTCACTAATGTGAGTCAAATGTGAATCAAACTATTTCTCCTACAAGCTGGCAAGGAAGACAGATCGTTATTATCAGATACTATGACTAAGAAAAGAAAGATGGATGTGTAGATGATACTGGATAAGGTAGAGAACTGGTCTGATCTGGTATGGCATCTAGAACTACATTATCTGACTTAAACCAGAGTCTGTGATGCAGATTTAGTCTTTGCTCACTATCATATCATCTGCAACTGGTGCCACCACACCTTGTCTGGTGATGTCTTTTTTCTGAACCAACATCACATTCAGCTCAAATCTCCTTCCTTCATTGGCCTGACCAATACTGACCAATGCTACAAAGAAAAGATAAAATAAATGAAAACACATAGTACAGAGATATTTCATTTAAAGAACTCATGATATCTTAAGAATAAGCATTATAAAAAACACAGTGCACAGTTGTCAGGGTGAAGGTAAAAAGATGTCCCCAAGGCATTCAGGATGTTTGAACTTGTAGGATATGTGCTGATGACTGCTGAATAAGACTGTCATCATCTAAAACGTAATAAATATTATTCCTAGCAGTGACAGGGACATGGGGTGTGAAATGTAGTACCACAACAAAGAAGATTACAATATTTATTAAAGTAAGCATCATAGTTAAAAAGACAAATTTCTGCTTTTGGTGTCTTAAAATAAAATAATATACTCCAAAGCATTTTTTTAATGGTAAACAGCACTTTTGAAGGAAATGCAGAATTAAGACCACCACTCTTTGCTAAATGTTGCCCTGATTTACATTCCACTAACTTCAGTAGTATTGCATGATGAGTCAGAGCAGAGTTCAACACTCTGACTAAATTTTGATCTGAGACTGAGATGGGAGACGACTGATTACAATCATTACTGACTTCAGTGGACTTTCTCTAGATTTACTCTGGTGTAACAGAGATCATCATCTGACTCTTACACCCAGTTTCTCCCCTATGTTTCGACTGCATTACATGATTACCTTGGTATTTCCCTAGGTGGCTTAGAGCTGGCTTAGTGCCTCTGTGATACCTTCTCCTAGTCCCCTAGTTAGGGAGTATAGCTGGGAAAGAGGCTGTGTGGCCAGAGGACTGATGCTCCAGCTACCCATGGCTGTTGGGACAGCTCCTGGGAGCTGCAGGCAGCTAGGAATAGTTGAGACCAGTTCTAAGGGTGCCCTAAATTCCCTGGGGCTGACTGCAAGACCCGGGAGTCACAAAGGTGGTGTAAAGCCATCTTTGTCATCTCCCTACTTCCCAGTCGTGGGCTACCCCCAATCTTGCCTCAGACTAAAGTCAGACATAGTATAAGCAGGCACAATTTTATTTAAGTCAAACTCCATGATTTCAATGGCATTAGGCTACATTTTTGCCTGGTACAAGGAGGTAAATTGTGCCTAAATATTGCTGAGTTCTGAGTTCTCCCATCAGTGGTATAGCAGGACACTCTTGCTCTGTGCTCTCTATTATGTTCTTATTACCCTTAAAAAGTGGGACAGAGAGAAAGAAAATAATCTAGACACTAAGCACTAAACCCATACCTCTTTAGCACTTAAAGCATTTACACAACTGAGAGAGAGAGAGAGAGAGAGAGAGAGAGAGAGAGAGAGAGAGACTTCAATAAGACACTCAGGATCTCAGAGCTAGCCTTAATATCAGATAGTTATAGCAGTTAAATAAATACTATTTGCACTAAACACAGCATCTATCTTGGGAGGATCTCAGTGCATTTATAACCCAATAATTAGACATATGCATACATCTAACAACACAAAAAAGAACAGAATTCAATTTAGGGCTGTTTGTCCCCTTGATCCGTTTATCCTGTCTGTGATGGCAGCAGTCATTACAGTAGGAACTACTAAATGGATAATACACGTTCACACATGGGAGTGTGACAGCAGACAGAACAGAATACATGCCTCATGGAAAATGCTTTTTTCAGTTTAAAACAAAAGTAAAACCAAGCTAATACAATTCTCAGAAAGGGGGAAAAAAGGCTGGGAAACAAAGGTAAATAATTGGCCCTTTGGGTTTTCCTACAAAAACTACCTCAACTGTGCAGCGATGCCTTGAGCTAATCTCTCAGTACTTTTTATAGCTCCAGTTAGAACGATGTGTGTCAATTGCTGATGATGTTGGCATGGCTGTTGCCACATGTATGCAATGCCTGTGTGTGGTAACTGCTCTCTTCATCATAATAGGGACAAGGCACCAATATTTATCACATTCCCTGCTCCTTCCACCCCTGCTCTCCCCCCCAAAAATACCTAAATTTTAAACCAATTTAGTTTTCAAAGGTTTTGACTTGGTCACAATAAGGTAGAGGGAGGTAGACTTGGATGGATGAGTGGCTGAAGCAATACTTCAGCTGATTAAATCTAGCTTGGTGACGTCTGTAAAATAAGTTTAACAGTTTCAAGCTACATCCCTTGTAGGATCAAACATCATGATGCTGCGACCACTCCCCCACCCAATATTTCTTTCTTTGAGTTTTCCTGCAGGATGCATGGCCATTCATTTACAGAGACATATCTACTTTCAGATTTTGAGGTCAGGGGAATAATGAATATTTATAAACAACAAGCAAATAAACGTTTCAAAAGCTGGCATTTACAATAAAAGGTTTATGCTGGCATTTACAATAAAAGGTTTGCCCAGTGACTGAGCCGCCATTGCTAACTTTATGTCCTCTCTCGACTTATGGCATAGCCGGTGTGGCCAAAGAATTGGGAGCACAGCCAGTGTATCACAGCACTTTGGCAATACCCGGCAGGTGTTCTGGACCCTTGTAGCTATAACCGGCTGGCATCAAACTAACATAGAGCTGCAGGTGGTTTCTACAACTCCACCTATCACATACTGGACACAGCAGAAAATAAACCCTCTGTATCTGTTTTAAAAGCGAAAAAACCTGCTATTCCATCACCAAGAATGATTTTTGTAGGACCCACGAAAACAAAAATACATTGAGATCTTTTATCTCTGCTTTTTTGATGCCTAATAAAACACACTTCCCAAATGGACAGGCCTCACTGGTAATACTAATGCACAGACAAAGCAATTTTGACATAAGGAACTATACACAGTACCATGAAGGTGCTATTAAAAACTATGAGCTTAATTACAATTCAGCTTAAAATATAGTGAACAAAATATATGTTTGCCAAATAGAAAGAGACAAGCTGATGGGGGAAAAATAGTTTTAATCTTTTTATGAGGATATTATGAAAAATAGGCCTGATCCTGCCTGGGCTCAGCCCCTCTGGAAAGGAACTGAGCCCCTTAAGCTTCCACTGAAGTCATGAAGTTGTGGGTCCTCGAAGATCTGGCCCAAGGAAAAAAAAATATTACACAACATTTAAAAAGTTTTTGGCAATGTTCTTTTAAGCACCCAAAAAAGTCTTTTATGAATGTTTATTAATGATAATAAGCAGGGTATTTGGGTCTACCTGAGCTCTTCTTATTCCAGTGTTTATACTTAAAGGCTTTGGAAGAAAGGGTGCCTGCAAACATAATTTGCTAAATTTTCATAACATGTGCACCTGTGTTAAATGCACTCACCTGTAAGTAGATAACTACATGTACAGAGTATGCATTTACATGCCCCCTCCTAATTATCCGATTTGCATTAGCAAACCTGTACTAGGTCTGAGCCAACTCCCCCTGAAGTAAATGGGAGCATTTCCACTGATGCTGACAGATGTTGGATCAGGTCAACGTTCTGGGCATGATCCAAAGCCAATTAAAATGAGTGGAACTACTTCTGGCCCTTTTGGCACAAGCACACCTGTTTTGCAGACACAGTTTTGACACGTGGGTTATAAAATGTGGTGCAGTAAGTTTTGTACTATGTGCAGGGCTATCATCAGCTCTCTTGGGCTAAGAGCAGAATAGCACAGACAGAATGCAGCTTCTTACAGAGTGGTCAGTCATTTTCACTGCAACGAGTTATGTGCAGATCATTCACATTTCTTGAATAGTATATATAATACGTAAGTACTAAGAAGTGTGCAAAAGCAATCCTTATTTGTAATTGTAGACAAGGGCTGGCCATAAGATTAAAGGGGCCGGGGGTTGTTCCTATATAACCAGCTTCAAAGTTATAAAATAAAAAATCCATATTAAAAATAAAAGATTAAATATATATAATTATAATTGGATTACTGTGTCTGAGTAATTAAACATGCATAAATTTTACAGGACAAAAGTCATGTATAGCTCTTACTCCTTATTTACAAAGAACAACATGTGACTTCTATCCACGTCATCTGAGTATAAACCAATAAGGAAAAATACACATGGTCATGTTGAAACAAATCTTTCTAAGAATCTTGAACAAGGATCCTCACAGGAGTTCATAGGACCTAGAGATAGATATTTGAATCTAACCCATGTCAGGGAGCTTAAGGTACCTTTGTAGACTGGGGAAGAGATTTTGAAACAAAGAAAGAGAGGAGAGAAAAATACCAAAAAGAACTTTGTTCTCCTCCCCCCACACACACACCTTTTTTGTTTTTTCTGAACTTGGTGAGATTTCTAATTTTGCTTAAGATTTTGAGTCTCCATAGCACACAGCAAACAGCAAAGCAGAGACAGTACTCCCACATCATTGATTACTAGCTTCAGTGACTCCACAATGAGTAACACTGTGCTTTGAACTTCTATAGCACCTGCCAAAGTATCTACAATATTAAATAATTCATCCTCAGAACACCCATGTTGCAGATGGGTAAACTGAGTCAGACACACACAGTGAGATTCCACCAGAAGAGTCAGACCCAGGTACCAGACACAGGATACCTGACTCCCACCCCTCCACTTTAACAAATTATCATACTACTTGTCATAATAAAAAGTCAAGAAGAAGAAAGAGAAACAACTTTTGTTATGTGTAAGCATATTTGGCTGAGAAAACACATCTTCAGATTAAATAAACTGAGGCCTGAGGAAGCCCTAGTAGCTGCAATTTCATCCCTAGCATGTGACTGTGTGGACAATGCAAGAGACTTACTGGGATGTGAGGGCTTTACAGAAGGGCAAGGTAGCACCTTTGGGATTGTGAGCATGCAAAAAAATATATATATCCAGGCTTGCACTGTGTTTTAAGCCAGGCAAGATTTAATTTGTGAAATACAAACTTTTGCAACAGATAAAAAGGCAAGCAGTAGCAATTTATTTAGCTGAACTGGGTACATAACCTTAATACAATGGAAGGAAGATATTTTTAGAAGTTTTGCTGGTATTGGATAGTTGGGTCGAGGAACATTGGGCATAGATGTTATTTCATCGCTTTAATTTGTATTCCGTTTGCAAAGCATTTTGGGAATCTTTCTAGATGAAAGCTGCTAGATGAAAATTATTACCACCACATCCCTGGATACATTGGTATCAAAGTTACTTCCAATAATTAAAAACCAAAACCAAAACTATCTACTATAAAGCCAATTTCAATGAGGCATGGGCTGAAACCCATACTTTGCAGTAACCAGTCATCCCAACTTTACGAGACCTACTACACTGCCATTAATTCACACTTAGACCTCCCACTCATTTCAGTAGGAATTGTGCATCTAAGTCAGTTTCAGGAGTGAACCCTTCATGGAATTTTAAATTGAATGAGTCCCTGCAACTAATAATTGAATATTAGGACTATCCATGCCACGTAAAGCTTATTATTAGACAAGTATTGTTTTTTCTGGAGCTGGGTCCAGTTATGAAGATCAAGTGACAGGCCTTGCTGGTGCTCAAATAGACCTTTTGGAAGCAAAAATGGATGAAGCTACTTTATGCAGAGCTAAGCTAAATTTCACTACACAGAACTGGCTGAACATCTCTTGGAGAAAATAAAGATAAGACAGACAGCAGAAGAAAAGTTTGTCTTCAGCAGGCGCTTCCTTCAAAGGATAGTCGTGCTTGTAGGATGACTCTGTCTTGCTATATAGAACAGGACATTGCTCCTCTTTGCCCAGAAATTTTGACTAGGAGTTGGCCTTTTCCCCTTGATTTTGAAATATCACTAAATACATAGACATATAGTTATGTGTGCAAGTTAGTCCATACTATTACAATTGTAGTGCGAATGGTGTGTCCACAGAAATAGACACTGTTTTGAAAAGCTGGGTGATTATACATTTCAGGTATTGTTTATGTACAGCCTGCCCAATCACCAACTTCCAACCCTGTGGATTATCCCATAGGAGAAGTAAAAGGAGTCGTAAGACCCAGAGGTTCTCATGGAGTTTTCTCCTGAGTTATTCTGTTGGTGTCGTGGGGAATAGGCTACAGGACTTGACCACTAACTTCATGGATCGCAGGGAATCAGATGGTGACCAGGAAGATGTTGTGACCAGCACAGCACTCTCCAGCCAAACTGACAGAGGTTCTACAGCCAGTCACTTCCTCGAACCCCATGAAAGGGGGTGGATCCCCAGAATGGAGTTTGGGTGCAGAGAAACGTTAATATGGGTCATACTATCTTACTGTGGGGAACTCTATGTGAGTACTGTACTTGTATATGAGCATCTGCTTGGCTCCGCCCCACCCCCTTGCCTGGATCCCCAGACTCAAAGCATTTGTGTCTATGATGGGGCTGAATTACCTCTCCATATGGGAAGGGTAGATATGTGCTAGGACTGTTGCCTCCATGTGCATAGCTCCCGTGAACAATGTGGTCCATAGTAATTCCTAAAATCATTCATTTAACAGAATTTTAACAGTAATGGGGCTTAACCTCATTCACAGATGTAGGTAATTTGATAAGGACTATAGTTGATTGATTTACATATTCTGTGTGTCTGTATTAAAGAACTGAAGGATACGAAAAGAAAGCACTACATAAGATTTGAACCTTTACTTTCTTTTGGATTCTTTTTGCTCCTGATGATGTATAGCAGTAAAATTGGTCTAGAGCACTGCTATTGCAGTATAGGTTGCTTTCCACCTCTTCCTTCTTTTCCTAATGCCACACAAGCTTAGACATATTTTCTAGGTAGCTTTGCTTTCTGATTGTCATATACAGTGTTTGTGTGTTTAGAGACAGAACACATTATTTAAGTCAGGTGTTGCTAATGGATAAGTAGTGGATTTAAGATGCAGATAATTACTTTGGTCTTGTGTAGACTAAGCTTTGGCTATATCAATTCACTTTAAATATTATGAATTTTAGCTACATTATTTCCATCCTCCATATGTTAAGAGTACTGAGCACATAACCTCTGAATCATCAGGCCCTGTAAATGTGTCTCAAATTGAGCACCCAAAAACTGAAACAACTTTACTAGTCATTCATGAAATTTTAGGCCAATACCTTTTTTCTAGACTATTGTCCTGTAGCTCACTGCTATGTTTCAATCAGGTTGAAAAACCATCCAAGAGAAGTAAGTCATCAGGTTTAAAGTTATAGTGTGATGAGTTGAAAAAAATGTGTGGAATTCTGCCCCTAGTGGAAATCTACAACTAGTTACTTATGCTGTTTTCTCTTTCCAGTCTTTGAATTGAATTATAACTCTCTTTCTCTGCCCTCCACTCCCTCTCTAACTTTTGAAAAATGTTCAAAAAAATCTGGCACTAAACACTGAACTTTCTTCTCCTCTTGTAACCAAGAAAATAAAATGCATAAAATCATATATTTAAGATGGTATTATCAGCCATATACAAAAAATGAAGTTAGTGTCTTTTCAAATTCCTGGGCCCCAGTCTCACTCTTTTGACAGAATATGTACCACTGAGCAACAGTAAAAAAACTCCATAGTGTGAAGCATGATCGTGTTGAGATGACATGGCAGCCTTAGAAATCTTAAAAGTCATGTATGAAAAACTTGAATAAAATAAAATAAAAAAGAAACACAAGAAACCCATATTGAAATTTTACTACACTTAATAGTCATAGTGCTTTTCATCTTCAGTATACTTTATTAGTTAATGCTTATGAGTTCTCACAACATACCTATGAGGTATTCCCATTTTGCAGATGGAAAAACTTGAGAGTTTGAACGACTTTGCTGATTTCACACAAGGAATAAGTGTCTAAACCAACATAGGAACTCAGATATTCTCCATATTAAAGAGCTGTCTTGAATTCTGCAGTGAACACGTGGTATCAGTAGGGAGGAGTGCTGAGTTTCCTGCTCTTCCAGAATCCCATTTCATACATCCCAAGAGCCAAGCTACATAAGCAATCACAATCATTTCATTTAGTTTAATAAAGAACATGCTGGCCTTATTACTTCTTTTCTTAGAAAGGGTGGAGTTATGGCTACACCAAGAAGAAATGGAGTTGTATGATGAAATCTATCTGCAGAGTGTCTGTGTGTGGCAGAATGTGTGTTTATAGCCAACAATGGAGAATCAGCGAGAGCTCACTGCAAGCTTGAATGAAGAAACTATGCTTTCCTATGTGTCTAAATTAATTTATTTCTGACCAGGAAATATCTTAGCAAAAATAGAAGAGCAAAATTAGTGAAGATGCTACCGACTTTCAAGGGAGGGTAATAGTAACTGCTGTTTTGAAACTGTAAGGGGGAAAAGATCTATGAAACCTAGGTAATTCCATGCTTAGCAAACACACAGACATGCTTTATTAGTTACTGTTGTATAAGATTTAAAAAAAAATATTAAAGCTAATGTTAAAAAGTTATATAACATATAAGTTGAGAAAAGAGTGTCTGCACATCTGGGTATAGTGCTTAGATTATCCACAAATACAAAGTTTGCTTTAAAAGTCATAAGATGCAGATAGTGCATAATCAGCAATAGCCCAAATTTAGGTGAATAAATTTAACAATACAGTTTAGCTATTAGCATCCAAGTATTCGGGTACATCACTTACAAAAAATTATGCAGAAAGTTGGTTGTGGAAAGAAAATATATCAATGAGTGAAGATTGTCCCTCAGTAATTGAGAATTTAGGGTAAGTTGCCTATTTAGAAAATACAATCCATCAGAGAAGTATTTCAGTTACTTTCCCGACTACGCTTCTCATCAGCACTCCAGCTCATCTCCCCTGTTATTGCCGATGTCCCATGAGTTGCCGCATCAGCTGAACGTAGCGTTGACTAATTCCGCATTCTCTCGGCACTCGCTCGTTACTGGGGTCCCATGCGCCAAGGGCTCCGACGATCAGTGCATGTGTCTGAACCTGGTGTCAGCCAGAGGGGCTTATTTCTCCATCTTTTGAGCTCAGGCATCGCAGAAGGCCAGGGTCCTGTTCTCGAAGGGCACTGTGATGCCCACCATCATGATCTAGGGAGTAGACTTCAGGAATGGTTTCAAGAGATGCTCCCAAAACATCAACAGCTCTCTCCACCTTAGCAGTAGTCAAGTCAGGTTTTGCCTTGACAATCTTACACATTGCTCTCACTGCAAGGACAGCTATCTCTATATTAGTCTCTATATTAGTCTTTCGACAGGGAAATTGTGGCAGATTTCCCTTCCTCTCCTCAAGTCTAGATTGAAGCAGTAGCAAACCAGCATGTCTTGCACCTCTAAGGTCCTGTTCAACTCTCAGGCAGTTTAGTTCTTTCCCCGCAACTCCTTTCTTGTGGGGGCCCCGTTGAAGGAGGCATTCAATAAGTAACATAGGCGGAGAGAAGTTCTCTCCAGGTTCCTGCCACGAGGTTTGAAACTTAAGCAGGACATCTGCTCTAGTCTCAGTACTTCCAAAGAGTCCTTCCAACATGGAGAGATAATCTACAGCAGTGGTTTCAGGATTGCTAACCCTGAGAGATCTACTAAAATCTGCAGCAGATCCTCTTAGGCTTTCTACCAGTCTCTTCTTTTTTGTCATTCAGAGCATGACCTTTCCTGGTCCATTTGAATGGCATGTTCAAGCCAAGCCTTAAATTCTTCCTTGTTAGCTAGGGTAGTTCTCCTCCCTGAGAAAATCTGCAGTCTTTGGCAGTGTTGTCCCTCAGACTGGGATCACATGGCTTTCTCTAGCACCTGTCCAATAGCCAGTATCCACAATTCAGGGCTGGATGCAACAGTGCATCCTCCTGGTGCAACAAAGGTCCTGTTAGGTCCTGCATGCTTTGGCCTTTGGACACCAAACATCCCTGAAGGTTCTCTCTGAAGCCTTTTGGAGTTAGAGGAGTATCAGGACACTTAATCATGGCCTTCAATGTCCATGTGGGTTCTCCTTCTCCCCAGGACACAAAATCTGGTGTTATGGTATATTTCCATACCTTAACATATGTGGTTCACAATATTGCTCGTTTATAGGAAGTAAGCCCTAGCTTTAATTAAAAGTTATTTTAGAATAAATATTTTATAGTCAAGTGCTAATGGCTGTTACATGTAGTTTAAAGATATGTTTCACATGGCCATAAACACACATGTGTAAATAAGGATTAAGGAAGAACATAGTAGATTAACATAATTTTCATGCATAAAAACTTTAGGTGAGAGAAGGCTAGCACAAAACTTATACATAATTTATGGTCTTAAAGTGGTACATCAGCACTGTGCTGGCCCTCTGCATGAGGGAGAATTTTACCTTGTGTAAACAAATACAAAAACTAGTAACTGACACAGAGCCAGGCATTTTTTTTTGTCCAAAACATATTTTGGGGGACAAAATGAAGATTCGGTGACACCAAAACATTTTGCAAATCCATGTCAGTTTTGCAAAGTTGATTGTGTTGAAAAGAAACAAAACAAAAAATTCTGAAAAAGTCAAAATGTTTCATTTTGGCATTTTTGAAATGGGAAGTTTGAAATTACTTTTTGATTAGAAATTTCCTTCGAATGTATTTTTATAATTAAAAGTACAAAAGAAAGGAGAAGAAGTCTACTTGAAATCAAAACAAAACTTCGTTTTGTTTTTTTTACCTTTGTGATTCATCAAAAATTTCACTTTTGGTTTGACCTGAATATTTTGTTTGTTTGTGTTTTGGAATTGCCAGTGAACTGAAAAATCCATAATTCACCCATATCTAACTGACAGAAGTGTAGTACTAGTTTATACTATTTTTTTCTCTATTTTTGCCTAGAGCAAAGCATATATACCTGCATATCATATGGCCCTGGAGTTAAAGTGTTGATTGTAGGCGTCAGATTTTATACTGCTAACATTTTTTTCCCAATTTGCTTAATATTTGAATTATTCTATAAAATAAAATAAAATTTTGCTTTGTAAAATGGTTTAATAATTGAGAATATGCTGTATTTATAATTGCTGGATTAGAATTATAGCTGTCATGGAATATATAACATCTTAGTTATTTTAGGAATAAGTGAATTATGTATAGACTAGCCAAAGATCAGCACTTTGGGAGGATGCCTAAAAAGTATCGAAGAGGTGCCACAGTTTATACATTATTGTTGCCTACGTTTAATGTTACTTATTGGGAGTGAAAGGAAGGACAACGTTTTCCACTGATGAAAATAGTCCGTTACACTTTATTGCACAGATATGAATTTGTAGGTAACGAGAGTCAGTGCATAATTATATATATATATGTATACACACACACACACACACACTTCTATAGAAAGTTTATTTTTACTTATTTTTACTTCATAAATCAAAAAAACATTATAAAATTGTCTGTGTGAATAGTGATCTTTCAATGTCTTTGTACAACTAAACTGAGTTCACCAAACTGTCTGCCCTCAGGAGGGTCTTCAGCCCCATCTCTGGGCCCTTTAAATCTTGCCCTTCACTCAAGCTTCTAAAGGAGCCATGTCCCCATCTTGGGGCTTAGGCCACTTTGCTAGTGGCCAGTGGAGAAATCCAGGCCCACCTATGACTTGGGATTCCAGTGCTGGGACTCTGCACAGACCACTCATGTATTGCTTCCTTTAATTAGTTACTGCTGCATTCTCTTCCCACCTGGTCCCTTCACGTTCACCTGTTACCTTAGGGTTAGAATTCTCAGGTCCCCTTGCTGCCAAGTTTAGCAAATGCAGCCTGGCAAGCTCCCGTGGCCAGAGAAGCTCCCTTCCTCACCCCTCTGGTCCCAGCCAGGAACTGATCTGCTAAGGCCCTGAAGCTTCTTTTATCTGAGCCTGCTTGGATCTGATTGGGTGCTTGTGTACAGCCTTTTTATGCAGGCCTGGATCCACCTTTGCCGTTCCTTCCTCAGCCAGGATGTAGGGCCGAAGGGCCTCCAGCAGGCCAGGTGCACCCCTTCACAAAGCCTGTGACATTCCCCAGTATAAGCTAGATTTTTCCAGGAGCTAGAGCAGACTCAACTGGAGGTGGATGCTTGTACAGTCAGCAAAATGTGTTGTACCTTCTCATCAGCCAATCTGACTCCTGGGTGCATGCTACAAATTACAAAACATGTAATGTGTGGTTGTAGGCATAGCTCCTTCCTCTTTTACATCCCCATTTCCATGCCATTTTGACCCCCAGTTCTTATTCATTTGTGTGTGAGAAAAAATAAAAGTGAGGTCAGTGTAACAAACTAATCCCCTGGGGCAAATTACAAATACAGATGTTCTGTCTTTTTTTTTTTCTTCTTTAATATTCAACAGAAAATAGCTTAAATCAGTAGTCTTTCAATACACTCAGATATTGCATGCTGGAAAAGGGAATGGGGGAGTGAGCTCAATTCCTTGCCTCTCCAATAACCACAGGCAATATGTCCTCCCGGCCCTTAAAGCAGCTGGAGCCAAGGATGGACATTCCAAAGTCTAAATATTTAGGCTAAGTATGTGCTCTGACTTGGTCCCAGGCAATCTCATCCTTCAGGATTAAAACTTCAAGGGAAAGTGAAGGTGCATCTAGTCACAGCCAGAGCGGTTTGAAAAATCCAATTTGACTTGCTCCCCCCACCCTCCCCGAATTTGAACAAAATGATTTCATTAGAAAGTTTTCCATGGAAAATTAAAATTTGACAAAAAAATTCTGACTGAAACAAACATTTTTTATTTTATGTTGAATTAAAATAACTTGGTTTTCAAAAATCAAAATAAAAAAAAGTCGTTTCCATTTTTTGTGTGTGAATATTAAACTGTGTTTATAAAACATTCCAAAGTGCATCTTTCAATGAAAAAAAACCCATGTGGTTCAAAAAATTTCAACCAACTTTCATCAAGACTGGCCTGAATATCAGCTCACAACAACACAGCATTTTCAGCACCCAAATGCATTTTTTCTGTGATAGACACAGAATGAGAGAACTTGACTGCTTAGTCTCAAAATAGTCACACTAAATATTTGTTGTTAAAGTTTTATGGGACTAACTAACTTTTCCATGCTAGGATCCTCAAAGCAGCTAGAATCCCAAGGGCTCTTTATATACATATATATATGTTCTTCAAAGGAGCTACTAGCATAATAGCATGTCACACTATGTGTGTGTGTACATTTGTGTGTGCATGCACATTGTGTTTGGTTTTGCTCCATATCATTATTAAAACATCTGATAGTAATGTTAGTACTTTGACTTAGCTCCAGAATCATCCCAGAAGTAGAGCAGGATATTTTGGATTCTGTAGAAAGCTGAATAATCCTAATTACCTTGACAGTGGTATTTATGTTTTTCATTGCTTTCCTCCCCATTTCTGGGGATGAGATAGATGAGTGACAGTTTACTGACCATATAGGATCTGAATTATAGTGAAAACATCAGACATCTTATTTCTTCAGCCTATAAATTATTCCACTAAGAGAGCCTGTGAAAAATGTAAACAAACAAACAAAAAGAACTCTTAGGAACAAAGGAAATGCCTTACTAGATCAGAGTAGTCTGTCAAGTCCAGTATCCTGACTCCAACACTACCAGATGCCTCAGAAAAGACAAGAATCCCCATGAAGACCAACTATGAGTAACTTGCACACAGGGGATGTTTCTTCCTAACTCCAGACAGTGAGTGGATAGCTATGCCTTGAAGCATGAAGGTTTATATCCCTTATGTTTGTTAATCCTAACTAATATAGTTGTAGTCTCTCTCTCTCTCTCTCTCCCACACACACACACACACATATATATCGTGTGTGTGTGAGCCTACAACTATATATACACATACATACATACATATACACATATATACACACACATACACATAAATCTCTATTTTTTTTAAATCATACTAAACTTTTGGCCTCAGTAATAACCTGTGGAATTCATTGCCCCAAAGTAATTACTTGTTGTATATTTAAAAAGTATTCCTTTTTTCAGAAGTAATGTGCACTGGATGTTCCCTTGTTCTTCTGTTATGAGAATGGGGAAGAGTGAGCACCAGATTTACTATCTCTAATTCATTGATTTATATATCTTATTTAGATCCATGTCTATCAACTCCGTAAACTAGAGTCCCAATCTTTTCAGTCTCACCACATAAGGAAACATTTCCATGCCTTTAATTATTTTTGTTCCCAGTCTCTGAATCTCTTCTAGTTTTATTCTGATTTGCAGTGAAAGCCCAACATTTTGAAATTCTGTGTGAACAGGAATGTAGGTCTGGCTCCAGAATAGTCCACCTGGTGGACTGCTCCAGAACTGCAGATCCTGGAATGCTTCAAGTCCCCACTTTAGGGGTAGGTTACATGGCAGGCTGCTCCACTGCTCTAGACCCTGTAAACCATAGCAGCTTGGGCTACTGATGAGCTGCTCTGAACCTGGGGTCCAGCACTCTCAGGATTTCCAGCTCCTTTTTATCCATCTGGTGGACCAAAGACAGCTGGGAGCCTGGAAGCCTTGGGAACCCTACTCTGCAGCAGCCACCAGGAGAGCTATGGAGGAGCCAAGAAGCCTGGGAGCTCAGTTTAGGAGCCAAAGCTCCCAATCCCTCAATTCCCGGTCAATCAACCAGGTGAGCTAGCAAAGAGCTGGAATCAGGAAACCATGTAGGTGAGCTGGCAGGCAACCAGGCAAGTTTTCATCACAACTTAAACAAAACTGAGCCTTTTTTTGTGAAATGTTTCAATTTCCAGGAATCAGCAGTCACCTACAGGAAAAAAAAATGTTCTGTTTCCAACCAGTTCTCCTAGAACTGAACACAGGGTGCACACATACCTTTGATTTATGCACCAGCGTTATAATATCTCCAGTGTTATCTTCTATCACACTTCTGTCTTATGCAACCAAACATTTCGTTTGCCTTTTTGACTGCTGCTGATCATTGCGCAAGTATTTTCACTGAGCTGTTTACAATGACACCCAAATCTTTTTTTAAGTGATTACAGTTAATTTAGAGCTCAGCAATGTACATGCATAAAGTTATTCCTTACAATCTCGATTATTGTGCATTTATCTTAATTTAATTTCAACTACTACCATGCTGTTCATTCACCTAGTTTTGTTAGATTCATCTGCAGTCATAGTTTCACATGCAAGCCTACTGCAAATGCAAGGAAATGGTTTCTCTCTCCTCCATGCAATGAATTCATCATCCTATTGTGGTGCCCAGATGCAATTAGTACTACTTATTTTGTTACAGTAGTTCCCAAAGGACCTGATCAGAATAAGGGCCCTGCTATAATAGGTGCTGTAGAAATATCGAGGAACACTGAGTCTCTGCCTGGAACAGCCAACAAACTAAGAATTAGAATGCCGTAATACTTGCCAATCAGCTGATCTAGCTTCAGCCTTTACGTTGAACTCCTTTGCATTTGTGGGTTTTAAGGCCTGGATCATCCCTTCCTCCAAAAAACCGTACGGTTGGGAGAGTGCCTGGGAGATAACATCTGCACACAGATTCCTTCATAGAGTTTTCTAGTATTCTTCAAAGATGGGAAGAGAGTTGTTTGTCCTTCCAGTAAACAACTAGTGGTTCTGTTCTCAAACTCTACAGAGTCCTCAGGATCCACAGAAGTCCAGGGCATTCAGAACTGGCTCTGGGATCTCTGGTATACTCCACCCCTCTTTGTTCCTCTAAAGCACAAATCCCATCTCAGAAAGTTTAGGGTGTGGTTGGGGTAGCTAGAGGGAGTCAGAATGTGTGTGTGTGTGGGGGGGTCATTGGGTAGGTGGATGGGGAGGTAGAAGGGTTTTCAGGAAGTGGTTGAGAGAGCCAGGAGTAGATCTGATTGGTGGCGTGAACCTGGGGGTGGGGTAGGAGATTCTGGAGCAGCTTCTCCCATTCTACCCATGTTTCCTTCAGTGCCTCCCTTTCAGCCCATAACCCCCTATTCTGCTTCACATGGTGCCCCCACCACCCATCCCATTCTCTCCCCTCTATCTCTGCCCTTTCCTTTGCCTGGCTGGAGGACACTGGGACAGCCAGATTCACCCACCACCACCACCTCTGGGCTGGCTTGGATCCAGGAGCAAAAGCAGTGACAGAAGGGAGAGCGTCAGAGTAGCCGTGCACAATTCCTCTTCCATTGTGACCCCTGGACAGAAGGAGAATCAACGCATTCCTTATGGGTGACAAGGCAGGTCTGCCAAGTGCAGGAGGGTCACAGAAGATGCTTAACTCTTGGCAGCCCTGTGCAGGAATGGGGGAGGAATAATCACCAGTATTGTTCAGACAAGATGGCCTTAGGGCTTGGAGGCCTGAGGTTCATGCCGAACCAAACTTGGAGAGTCACACCTGTTCTGGGTCTCACAACTGAGAAAGCATGGCTCCATTCCAACATTGGTTGTATGTGGACATAGTTTCCAGCATCTCTCAACCCTGTGTAGGCCCCAAAGCCTTTTATGGGTATTATTTCCAGCATATTCAAACTCAATACAATACAGTATAAACGTAAGGTAAAATGGAATTCTGGCCCAGGAATGACTCACCTAGCAAGGTGAATCCTTCTCCTGGGGGTGCCCACCCCACGCCCAACTCTTTCTGGTTCTTTTAAAATCTACATGGCCTCCCTGGGTGGATGTTGGACCAACCACAGCTGCTTTCCCTCCTTTCCTAATCGGAGCAGAGGGAGGGCAGCACCTTTGCTCAATTACTCCCTGCTGTTGGCTTCTTCCCACCCATTCCCTTCGCCTTTGTTTATGGTCAATAAAAGAAGAAGAGATGTTCCTTGTCACAGAGGATGTTCACCCTGTTACACAGCCCCTACTTATTACTGTCTTCAATATGATTGACTTGTGAATTAAGGTGGCTAACATGCTTTGATTAATGTCCCAAGGCCTGCGTTATGTATGCTCCAACATACGTATTTTCCAGACATAATGTAAGACAAAGGACTAGATTCTGATGTTGGCTATATAGGGGCAACCCCATTTACCTTTGGCATGCATGCATGTATCCAAAAATATGTTACAATATGCTCAGCTTCAGTAGTTAACACTTGTTATTTCTTATGCTTGGGCCATTTATCAATGCTAATACCGACTCGGATTTCTAGCTGCATGTTCTCTTCTTGTAGTTTTTCACTGTATCATTTTGTGGCTGTTTCATTTCTGTTTAATATTTGCTTATTTTAGTTCAAATCCCTAGAGCCGAACCCACAAACCAAACAAATACTCTCAGAAAACACAGAGCAGCTCAAACGTCCTTGGAGACACTCAATTTTTTGTTTGCCACCATTTGTCATCCTCTGCTCAGAGAGATCAACAGTTTTTAGCACACAGATCAATATTCTCTTA
This sequence comes from Mauremys mutica, assembly GCF_020497125.1. NCBI lineage: Eukaryota > Metazoa > Chordata > Testudines > Geoemydidae > Mauremys > Mauremys mutica. The sequence goes on along the minus strand of NC_059072.1, from coordinate 249,278,029 downwards.
ACCCAGACCTAATCTAAGGAGAGTTTCCCCGTGTTTCACCTTGGCCTACTCCTATGTGCCAGAGTTGCCCTTTTTTCAGCAATAATTTTGTCTGTGTAAGACAGCAATTTTTCATCCTTTGGTCAAAACTGGTGACAAAAGAGGGAATAATGGTTCCTGACATATCAAATGATAGATTTGACACATGGCATGCTGAGCTGGGAGCTTTCACGTGCCAAAGTAGAAAGACAGATAAGCAGCCTAATGGCCCTCCTGACATTGCTGCCTCTTTTTTTTCCCTGTTATACCAAAACAGTCTCTACTATTTTTTTTCCTGAAGAAGTTTTTCTATAACTCAGAGCAGGAAGCAAGGCAATGCACTGCACTCCAGCCCAAAATAAACGTTTCCCTGTCCTGTAAAATGATCAATCTGTGCCCTTTTCCTCCAGCACAGTAAGGGCAATACAACATGCTGCTTGAGGAAATACTAACAAATATAGCCAGTGAGAGGGAAACAGATGGGACTAAGAAATTAAACCAGCAGATTTCTGGAAGATATTCAAAGAGTAGAGTTTATAATACTGAAACAGAACTGCTCTTTAATTTTTTTTTTAAAGCAATGATACTCAAGATTTACCTTCAGCAAGACTCAAATTCTCTCCCCATTAAATCCTACTGCAGAATGACACAAAAGTTTTCATTTTATCACTCTGGTAAACGTAAATTTCATGTTACAAAAGCCAGTGCCAGTCTGGAGATACAAGGCATGCAAGTTTCTCTAGCTTTGGTACTCTGGGACAGACATAGTGGTCTGTGTACCACAGGGCATGGCTCCAGGCATGGAATCGTGTTACATCTTTACACACAAAAGCTTCTTTCAGAATCTAAACTAACATAACAGGAACAATTTTTATTCCTGTATGGTTTCCTCTGAAGCATGTGTTCACATTTAAAATCCTGACCTATGTGTCATTTGCCTGCATTCAAAGTTATTTGTATTGCTTTGGTATTACAAAGCAACAGCCAGACCTAACCTCAGTTGCTTACCAATAGCCTCTGAACTTTGGCAAAATGCTATTTATCCTCTCCAGTATTTTTTTCATTTTTTTTTGTCTTTTCCATATTTTACAACCAGACAGTTGTGTTAGCAGCTAGATTATTTTTTCCACTGTAATAGTTCTACAGACATTTTAAATTTGATCCAATAAAGGAATAAAAAGAAATTATTCCAAGGAGAATGTTGCACTCACAAGGTCATCAAACATCTGAATCCGATGTTTGTCAGCCTGCATTTTAAAAATACCTCAGTGTTCAAATGCTGTAGGTTATTTCTTCACAATTTCATATATGCTTAAATATACATGTCATACATAAGGGAAACATTATACATATAGCTCAAATACATTTTTTGGTTCCCTCTAAGCTAGTTTGCTTTCTTTCTTTCTTTTTCCCTTCTCCGTAATGAAAAACATTTTTCTTATAAATACATACTTGAGCACATTCTTTGGTATTTTTCACAGCTTCTACATTTTTGATATTTCAACCAAACTTGCAAATAGATAGCAGAATGAAGAAGGTAAAATTACAATATTTAACTTTCTTCATACTGCACTACACTAAACAAAGAAAATAAAGTCAAATAGCCACTCACTTAAAAAAGCACACACATTTTAAAAAACCCCACCACAATTAAAAATGTTATTAAAATCATAATGATCCAATGAGCTAAGAAAAAATGAATCACTGTATGGTATAGATTTGTTCATTTCTTTTTCTTTCAAAATTGCCAACAAAAAATAAGCATTTGGAAGGAATACTTAAGGGAGAAATAAAGTCCTTTACTGGAAAGTTTTTTTCACTGAACATGGAGACTCACTGTGCATATTGTATGTGCAATGTAGTGAAACAACTTGTGACTTGCATTCTGCTCTACTAAAAATAAAGTTTAACTAAAACTAAATTCACCTTAAGTATGCTCCACTATATTAAAAAGATTTTACATTACAAGGCAAATGTAAAATATCCTTAAAGCACTAATCATATTATTCATACTGCCTTGGGCTCACCTTACAATAAACTTCTTGCAAATTATCACTTTGTGATTTTGCTTGCTTCTACCAGCATATGTTATTTCTCAAAGTATTCTGATTTATCGATTTGGTTTGAACAGCAAAGCACACAAGAGTATATAAGGAGTTAATATAATGTTTCTTGTTGTAGAATTAATCAGATTCATATTAGCAGTAGTAAATGTCATGTTGGCACCTTTTCTTTCTCACACATTACAGTTTCAAGTCTTTGCTATGAGGAAATAATGAAGTAAAGATATGCAGTGCCATATACCATGCATCTTTTTTGTCAGTCTGCATAAGAAATGAATTGTATCTGCTACTAAGGGAGTCATGGGGGCAGCAAGTTAAGAAGAATGCTTAAAGAAAGGACATGTCAAAGGAAACAAGAACTTATTTTTTTCCAATACTTTCTAACAGTACTGCAGTTTTGGAAATGAAATGTTCATAATAAATACCCACCTACACTAAAAGAGTTTATTGCTTTTCATTGCTGCAAAGTTAACCCTGGTGACCAAATAACCTTGAAGTCCCCAATGCGAACTCATGAAGATCAATAAAAAAAGGTCTAATGTTACAAGCCCTAAAATTCATGCTTCAGTAGGAGAGTGATCAGTGGGGAAAATGCTACTTTATTGGGAAGATAAAATACTGAGGACTGGAAAAAGATCATGCCGAACGAGACCTGTGTCTCATAAGGCTATCTCAGAGTATGCTTTTCTTTTTCGTAATGCCATTCTTCATGGTTAATCACGAAAGGGAAAAGATGAGCAAAAGAAATCCTCATTTGCCAGTGACAGCAGTAAGAAAAACCATGTGTTAGACAGGAGAATGAAGAGGAAAACATTTTGCTGTCTTATGTTAAAATTTTAGATGTCCCCCAAAACAAATGCCTTTTGTCTCAGGCAATACTGTTCCATAAGTGTGGAGGGAGGTTTCCCTTAGTTCAGGCAGAAGCAGGCTGTCAGTCTGCAAAAAAATGCATTTGTGAAATGAGAATGAAATGAAGCCCAGGATACAGAAAGTATGCAGTCCTACCTCTCTCTAATCACAGTGACATGATATGATGCTCAGGATACAGCAGCTTCTGCTGCCTCCATCCTGCAGGTGACCCTTCTCCTAAGTGGAGCTCCTGATTCAACAGAGAGAGAGAGAGAAAAGAACCACCCATGGCTGGAAACAGATGAAGAAACAAGACCGAGTGTTTTAAAAGCTAAAGACCCACAGGTTTGCATGGACACGCCCATTTCAAATAATAGTAGGTCAAAGCGCACTACAGAACTTTTAGGGCATAGGTCCACATTGAGACTTAGTGCACAGCAGGCTAGAGCACAGTAGATTTACACCCCAGATTTCTGCACACTAAGGCTATGTCTACACTACAAATTAGTTCAGTATAACTTATGTCACTCGGGGTGTGAATAATCCACACCCTTGAGCTATGTAAGTTATACTTCTCCCGCTGACATAGCTACCGCCTCTTGAGGAGGCAGGAATTATTAAGCTCTTCCGTCGGCTTAGAGCGACTTTACCAGGAGCACTACAGTGGTGTATTTGCATCAGTGCAGCCGCACTGCTGTACATGATGTAGTGCAGACATAATCTAACTCTCCATGTAGATAAACTTCTCAGATCACTTTACAACACTCTAGCACTGTTTAGGAGCTTGTAATTTACACCTTTACACCTTTACACCTCAGGAACAGTGTAAAGATACCTTTGTGTAAATAAGATTCACACCTTAGAGCTATTTTAGGTTAATAGAAAAAGAGAACAGAGAAAATAATCCCCCTTGTTACATTTAAAAAATATATATTGGAATAAACAGACCTCAATGAAGTTACCCCATGGATTAATCTGGCCCCTTATAACTCCACAAGTTGATCTGGCCACAGAGCAGGAGCAGGCCTACACACTGATCCAGTCCCCGTATGCTGAAGTAATGGTTTCTTTACTTTGCTTCTCCCTCATGACCTGAATGGCAGGATTTCTCCTTTCATTCTCACCTACACATCCCCATCTCAGAGCTACTCAGACTGTGAAGGGGTGTTTGGCTTTATTTAAATTACCACTCTATGATACAGGTATGATACAGGTATGTTTACTGCCAATACACAATGGGTACTCTATATGCAATAGGACAGTGTTTGGTAAGGATGTACTAAGTTGCCTGGGCCCTTTTTGTTCTCATGATCCTTAATGGCTCCACATGACAGTGGCCATCCCTCACATTAAAGAAACTGTGTATTTCTCCAGCTGCTCCAAGTGTTGGCTAGAGAGAATTGCTCAAGAATGTCACAAGGTGTGTTCCCTTCCCCCCAGATGTGCAGGACGGCAGCGTTTCTCAAATGTGTCCATCAGGGGCTTTTCTTGTGGCCACAGCCTCTTGGCTGTGATGGGGGAGAGGGCAAAGTAGCGCCCCCTCCCCATCCCCGTTGCTCATGGATGTTCTGCCTTGGTGTTGGTTGCTGGGGCCACCAGCAGGGGTTGGGCCCTGCCCCCCTCTGGATACACCTGGTGGGTGGCAGGATCTAGCAGAGCAACTTCAGGTTCTAGTCCCAGGCTCCGGCCACATGGCTTTGAGCTCTGTTACTGGGCCCCATCCTCCAGCCGCAGGGCTTCAGGCTCTGGGCACAGGGCTTCAGGTTCCAGCCCCCTGCTGCCTCCCCCAGCTCCCTATTACCTCCTGCAACGCTGCATCCAGGACTTAATTTCCCCCCAAGCTTGCAAGGGCTGATTAAGGCTGCTGTGAAAAGTGATACTTGTATATTTGTTCATATCATTTTTTACAACAGACTTACTAGCTAGCAATAAATCGATTACAATGATTTAGATGTGTATATGTGCATATTTATTTGGTTTTCCTAAAGCTAATTAAGTAATTTAGGAAAAAGTGTAAAACCGGCCACAAGCAAGAGTTGGTGGCTGCACTCTGAGGCCACCAAAAAAGGTGTCCTGAGAACCCCATAGGGTATAATGCAAGGCCTCTAGGTCAGCTATATTCACTTCTCAAAAGTTACGCATTTTCCTTTACCATCTACAAAATCTGCACACTAATACAACTGAGAATAATGTGGAGAAGCCAAAACGTGAAGCTACCATATACCATCTTTATTTTAAAAGCTGACATGTTTTCAAATCTTCCTCACTACCTGTGCTGCTTACTTGCCAAAAAGTATTAAAGAAATGTGTAAAGAGGAGACACTCTTGTGGTGATCATATCGCAAACAAAGCAGAAGACTTTCAGTATCTTGTCCTTTCTCAGTCTGTGCTTTTATCTCAATAAATTGAGCATGGATAAATTTGTATCCCTGCTGTTTACTTCTAAAAACAACACACTTACAATTGGCTAGTGCTCATTACTGATACTGGGCCAGATTTTAGCACCTTTACTCAGAAAGAGCAGCACATTACTCTGTGTAAGTCTGCAGAATCCAGCCCACTATTACCACAGTAAAAAACCCTTCAAGTATGGCAAAAAGCCCCTCTACTTTTAGTCTGTTCACAGTCTCCTCAAACAACAAAGTGTACTAATATAGGATACATTAAAGGGGTGGTTTAGGACGTGTTAAAATAAAATATCGTGAAAGGCGAGATTGTGCTTATTAGACCCTGCCTTGGAAATGCCTCCTTTTCATGTCCCTTAGGATGTTTTGGCACGCTAGCAAAGAGTAGTTTGTATACTCTTCTATTGGTAGGGACAGAAATTGTGCTGGTCCCTGCACAGGAATATAAGATGTGGGAGACACGTCCGACACCTTTCCTCCCCATCTCTTGTGCACCCTCAAAAGGGGCTAGCCACAATCTAGACCTATGATGATTTTTGAAATTTTGAGTATCAGAAGCTCTGGCCAAGAGATGTTTCTTTATTTTTAAAAGTGGCCACAGATTTGACTCTACAACTAGGAATAAGAGGCATTAGTTCAACATTCATGGAACAGTTATTTAAGGGCCTAGTTTTGGAAGATTAAGAGAAGCCAGCTGAGGTTGTTTGAGCACCTGATAAGGATACCCCTTGGGAGGCTTCCTTTGGAACACTACTGGGCATGTCCACTAGGAGGAGGCCCCAAGGCCAACCCATGATACACTGAAGGATTATATATCTTGGCTGGCCTGGGAACACTGGGGAATTCCCCAGGAGGAGCTGGAGCCTGTTGCGGGGGGAATGGAAGTCTGGTCCTGCCTGCTCTCCGTGCTGCCACCGCAACCCTCACCAGTAAAAGCAGCATAAAGGAAAAAGAAGAGGAAGTTTTCAAAGATGTTGAACACCCAGTGCTTCCACTTACTTCAGTAACACTAGTGGGTAGAAATAGTTGGAAAACAGATTTTTCTGTCCTGACAAAAATTTGAGATTTCTAAATTTTTTTTCACCCTGAATTGGGATGAAACACCAAAATTCTGAATTTTTCCATGAATCAAAATCCAGAAAAAAATTATTTTCAGGTTAGTCAAAAAGTTTTGTTTCAATAAACTAAAAATGTTTTTGTTTTGATTTTGACTATTTAAAAATATTCAAATATAAAATACATTAAATTTCAAACTGAAAAGTTGTTTCAAAGTGAAAAATCAAAAAGTGTCAAAATGGGATATCAAAATGTTTTTTCCTAGTTTCATTTAAATGAAATTGTTGAAATTAATACAATTTTATGAAAAAAATGTTTTGTCAGAAGAGCTTTTTCAGAAAATTATTTTGCTGAAACTTTTGTGCCCAGCTCTAGTAGTCTGTCTGAAAAATCAGACCTAAAGGCCCTTCTTTCCAGAAATTTTAACTAGGTTAAACCAAATGAACTGCTGAATCACAAGTCAATGAATTACTTACCATTTATGGTCAAAGGTTCTGTCAGCTATATAGAGTCACAGCCATTATGTAATAACATTTGAAATTAATAAGGAATTTGCTGGGGAGCAAATGTAAAAATTTCTAAACATGGAATATTGTGCTGAATCAGCAGGGTATTGGTTAGAACAGAATGCTGAGTTCCCTACATACCACATGGTAGGCAAAATCTAATAGAGTTAACCAGGAAAAAAAAGTACCCACTGTTAAGAAAAAGGAAAGCATTTATCAGTCACCTCAAGTCTTTCTCGAACAAAAGTCACTTACTAAATGTGAAGACAAATTCCTTGATAAATCAGATGTCATTGCAGCACCCAAACTCTTTATACTAGGAAAGTAACTTCCAGGATGGTAGCCACATTCTGCGTGCACTTGGTTTTATTTGGCTTTAAGTTAATAAAATTATTAGACATTCATAACAGAATATAACATGAACAATCAGAGCAGAAATCTTAGCTTGATAATTTGATGGCACATGAGGCAGATTTTGGTGTTATATGCATAACAATGAAGCCCTGAAAATTAACACATAATAGTCATGTAAATACAGAAAAACAATAATTATAACACTGTTAAGAAAAGTGTTTGAAACTTTCACTCATTCCTAGAATGAAACTTGAACCAAACCTCCTTCAAAGTTCTGAAGTGTTCTGATAGTTCCTACTCCCTCCCTCCGATCACCCTGATAGAAATACACTTCTGGTTCCAGTGGAAATCCAAAGAGAAAGGCTGTTATTGGGTTATTATGTGGCTCGGATTAGAGGCAGAAATGTTGGGAATCTTGCAAAGATGCCTTTTATACAGTGTCAGGGAATTCAGAGAAGGATCCAAGAATTCAAACAAAACCCAAATTCTGAACCTTTTGAGATTGCACTGCACTTTGAAGGTGAGTGGCTTTATTCTCCCAGATGGGTCTTTGAAATGCTCTGCTGTGCACACATGTCTCATGGACAAAATATATTTGGTCAAAGAAGTAGTGGAGGAATATACTGTACTGTACATGGCCCTCAGGGGTATTTCCAGCTGGAGCCTTAGGCAAGGTTTATGGAAATGAAAATCTTAGGAGCCTTTGCATTTCTTTCATCTCATTTACAATATCAATGAAATATTTGCCTCTGATCCTAGCATGGGAAGGCAAAATTCATTTGTTGATAGAGGGCTGCTCAAGGCGTTCTGTACCCCACAGTGCCCAAGTTAGGTGAAGACTGCACAGGTTGGACTCCATACTCCCAGCACACCAGAGAACTGAGGTCTGCAGGGTTGCAGAATAGGTTACTGCAGCGGAGCAACCTTACAGGAGAGCTGGGGATGGGTGAGCAAAATGACAACAACATTGCACAAGTGAGTTGTGTTACATGGTATCAAGAGTGGGGGAAAATGGCTATATGGTATATTTTTCCCCTCTCCTCCATCTCTGAAACATCAATGCACTCCATATTGTTCCCCCACAAAAATTCACCAATCTTTCTGTGCCTTGTCTTTTTTGACTCACTATGGTTATCCATGCCCAGCATCTCTGGAGGCTTCTCTATCTGCCAACTGTGTCCTCTCAGCAATAGTGGTGATAGCATGCTTTCCTGAAGCTTCAGTTGGCAGCAGATGAGTTGTCTTCAGGCCTCAGAGTAGGAAAGGGGCAGGTTGGGTCTAGAATGGGTCCCTTTTGACTTTGAGATGGGTGAGGTCTTCCATGATGGTTGTCAGTCTACCCTAGCCCAGGTGGCAGTAAGGGAAAAGGGAGAGTGGATCTAGTGAAGCGTGTTAAGTGGTTGATAGTGGAGCAGGGCTTCCGGTCCCCTCTCAGTGCCAGCTCATGAAACAGCAAGATGGACCTGGGTAGGAAGGAAAAGATGGCAAGGAAAAGAGGTGGCTGCAGCCCTCTCCCTCAGTGCACCAGCAGCTTTTCCCTATCTGCCTTTGCCTGTGATGGTAGAGTGGCCTGCAGCAGGGAAATCAGGGACAAAGAGTACATGACTTCTAGGATGGAGGCTGGCACAACTGATTAAGAGAGCTTTAAACTAGGAATTTGGGGGAGATGGTTGGGAGATGTCCAGGTAATCTCCACGCCAGAATTTAACATTGAAAGGGAAGAAAACAAAGTAAGAAAGGATACAGCCGTGGGTATGAGAATGGACATAAGGAGGAAGGGTAGTGTAGATACCAGTCTAATAGGTGATACTGGTGGTAGAATGCCTGTGCCTAATCGGGTAAAGAATGTCAGTGAAGCCAAATGGCAAAAATTAAGATGTCTGTACACTAATGCGAGGAGCCTAGGTAACAAAATGGAGGAACTAGAGCTACTGGTGCAGGAAGTGAAACCGGATATTATAGGGATAACAGAAACATGGTGGAATAGTAGTCATGATTGGAGTACAGGTATTGAAGGCTATGTGCTGTTTAGGAAAGACAGAAATAAAGGCAAAGGTGGTGGAGTAGCATTGTATATCACTGATGAGGTAGACTGTAGAGAAATAAGAAGTGATGGAATGGATAAGACATAGTCTGTCTGGGCAAAAATCACATTGGGAAAGAAATCTTATAGAGCATCCCCTGAGATAGTGCTTGGGGTGTGCTACAGACCGCCGGGATCTGATTTGGATATGGATAGAGACCTCTTTAATGTTTTTAATGAAGTAAACACTAATGGGAATTGTGTGATCATGGGAGACTTTAACTTTCCAGATATAGACTGGAGGACAGTAATACAAGGCACTGGTGAGACCTCATCTGGAATATTGTGTGCAGTTCTGGTCTCCCATGTTTAAGAAGGATGAATTCAAACTGGAACAGGTACAGAGAAGGGCTACTAGGATGATCCGAGGAATGGAAAACCTGGCTTATGAAAGGAGACTCAAAGAGCTTGGCTTGTTTAGCCTAACCAAAAGAAGGCTGAGGGGAGATATGATTGCTCTTTATAAATATATCAGAGGGATAAATATCAGGGAGGGAGAGGAATTATTTAAGCTTAGTACCAACATGGACACAAGAACAAATGGATATAAACTGGACACTAGGAAGTTTAGACTTGAAATTAGATGAAGGTTTCTAACCATTAGAGGAGTGAAGTTCTGGAACAGTCTTCCAAGGGAAGTAGTGGGGGCAAAAGACATATCTGGCTTCAAGACTAAGCTTGATAAGTTTATGGAGGGGATGGTATGATGGGATAGCCTAATTTTGGCAATTAATTCATCTTTGATTATTAGCAGGTAAATATGCCCACTGGTCTGTGATGGGATGTTAGATGGGGAGGGATCAGAGTTACTACAGAGAATTCTTTCCTGGGTGCTGGCTGGTGAGTCTTGCCCACATGCTCAGGGTTTAGCTGATCGCCATATTTGGGGTTGGGAAGGAATTTTGCTCCAGGGCAGATTGGCAGAGGCCCTGGAGGTTTTTCACCTTCCTCTGCAGCGTGGGGCACAGGTCACTTGCTGGAGGATTCTCTGCACCTTGAGGTCTTTAAACCACGATTTGAGGACTTCAAAAACTCAGACATAGGTTAGGGTTTGTTACAGGAGTGGATGGGTGAGATTCTGTGGCCTGTGTTGTGCAGGAGGTCAGACTAGACTAGATCATCATAATGGTCCCTTCTGACCTTAAAGTCTATGAGTCTATGACACGCCTCACCATCTGCAGTATGGCAGCTGCCGGAGCTAGCAACCAGCTAGGCCCAGCCTCAGAGAAGGCTGAGAACTTTAACAAACAGAGGCTGTGTACTTAGTACTTGGGGGACAGGCTGAGAATCGTTTTTTCCCCATTCTCATTTCCTGTCCATTGTGAGCACACTATTAAAGATAATACCAGGCTGGGGTGGAGACACCCAGACTTAACTGATTTATTAAATAAAAAATGGGTTTTTGTTTGTTTGCTTGTTTGTTTTTGGGAAAGATGAAGGAGGAAATAATATATTACTGTGTGGGAGGATCTATACGTCCCTCTCAGCCTCTTGATAAAGAATTGGAATCCAGATGTGTTTCTCTACAATCCTAGCAATTGCTTTATAGCAGTTCATACTTTCCAAAATCTCACTGAAAGGAAAAGGGATGGAAATGTACTTAAAAGTGAAAAAACAGAAAGATGGGATTCTCCTTCACAAACTCAACGGACAGCTCTGATCACAAAAGGTGCACATGAACCCTCTCCAGCTCCTCAGTGCCTTTCACCTTGCAACTATTTAATTTACTTAGTAGCCTCTTCTGATCGGCATTGTCATAGGTTTTTTAACTGTTCAAATAAGCTATATCAATTTGTTAATTATTGTTTCAACCACATTTCTTCATCTGTTATTCCCCGGATCACTCTACTGCCTTTAAAAACAAACAAACAAAACAAACAATAACGACAGATGCAATATTCACTTCCTTCCACTTTTCCATGGCAAATTATACTGAGGTTATAAGTTTTAGTTATCAGTTCAGCCTCTTCGTTAGTAAATTTCTTTAAGCATTCTTAATTAATGCTGTATAGTCTTAGTAACTTGTTATTCTTTAGTTTACCAGTTTGTTCCAGCACCTGTTTTGAACTCTACCTATGATAGTACCTTGTCTTTATTACCTGAAAATAGGAGGTCTGAGGTAGGTATCTTCTCATTGTTCTCTGTGGTGAAGACTAATGCAAAAGAATCATTTAGTTTCACTGCAATGGCCTTATTCTCCTTAACTGCCCCCTTAACTTCATGGTCCAGAGGACTCACTGATTGTTGCCAAAGCTTCTAGCTTCCTCATTGCTAATTATTTATTATTATTAATAGTTATTCGTGTTCCAGTAGCACCTACAGGCCCCATTGTGCTAGGCACATAGCAAGGGACATTCCTTTCCCAAAAGAATATACATTCTAAATACTGTATATTAGAACAACAAAGGGTAAGAGAATAAATAATGACTCAGAGATGGGAAATGTCTTGCCTAAGATCACAGAGCAAGTGAGCAGCAAAATGTTGAGGAGAACCAGCTCTCTTAAATTCCAAGGCATTGCCCTGTTCATTAGATCACACTGCCTCCACATAGGTTTAAATAACATCTTCTTGAGTTTTTTAATTGATTTCTTTCATCTTTTGTTATTACATGTTCAAATTCCCGCTTCACTCTTCTAATTTACATGTTAAAATTTACCTGCCATAGAGTTCAATTTCCACTTTCTGAAGGACACCTCTTTTAACACAAATAACCTGGAAACCCTTGGTATTTAACCCCCCTTCTCTTTGTCTCCCTGACTTCTTTCCCCTGCCTCCAAACGGGTTAAATACATTCTGTGTTTGGAATTCATAAGTAGCTTTCATGCTGAGCCTAAGGATTTTAATTTACTCACTTTTGATCTCAGATTTTTAAAAAATTCATCTTTAATGGGTTATGTAGGTCTCAGTTGAGAATGGCTTCTTCACTTTTATGCTCTAGAACTAGCTCTTCCATGACACAGCTATTAAATACTTCTCTAAACCTTCTCCCAATCTGACATCTGATCAATTGGTAAATCACTTCTGAAAAATCAGGCTTTTAGGTGCGTCAGATTGAGCCCCTAATAACCGAGGCAAAATCAGTGGTCACTACTGAAAATGTTGGTGTAGTTTTATCCCTTTTGATCTCTTTGAACATTGTGCACCTATTTTTTTGGGGGGGGGAGGGGTGATGGGGGAAGGAAGAGTCTGGTAGTATAACCCTATAGTACTACTTGTACATTTTAATTTTTATGATCGGGAGTTTTCTATCCATACAGATTATACTATAGGGACTGCTATACTCAGAAATTTTATTGCATTAGATTGTATGGAAGCATTCAAGCATAGTGCTACACACTTACCTTTACAACCTAATCAGTCCTCCTATATAGTTTAGCACTAGGTATTACATTATCCCTTTTTATTGCCATACCACCATGGTTCGGGGGTGGGGAGGGAGACTATATCAAGTTTCTCTTCCACTATCAGCTATTTTAATAGTTCTTTTACTTGAAGCTTCCAGCAAAATGATCAGCTTCCTCTCCTTCTTTTGGAACATGAGTGCCACCTAAATATATTTTCTTCCCTTTCTGCTTTGTTTCCCTCCAGCCATGACACCACCTTTCTTGGCAGGAGGATTGGGAAGCCAGTTCTGAAGAGGGCTAATTCTTCAATGTCCAAATATGTGCATCTAAGAATTAATTTACAACAATGATAACGCCACTCACAATAACCACGTCTCCACCGACAATCATAATAAAAAAGAATCATCTGACTGGACACCCAAGAGCAGACAAAACCACACTCTTGATCATCACATTGATTGCTTCAGGGAAAAAAAATGGACTGAGGCCTGGTCTACACTAGGACTTTAAATCGAATTTAGCAGTGTTAATTCGAATTAACCGCTCAACCGTCCACACCAGGAAGCCGTTTAATTCGACCTAGAGGGCTCTTTAGTTTGAATTCGGTACTCCACCCCGACGAGGGGAGTAGCGCTAAATTCGACATGGCTATCTCGAATTAGGCTAGGTGTGGATGCAAATCGAACTTACTAGCTCCGGGAGCTATCCCACACTGCACCACTCTGTTGACGCTCTGGACAGCAGTCCGAGCTTGGATGCTCTGACCAGCCACACAGGAAAAGTCCCGGGAAAATTTGAATTCCTTTTCCTGTCTGGACAGTTAGAATCTCATTTCGTGGTTGGACATCGGGGCGAGCTCAGCAGCACCGGCAGCGATGCAGAGCTCTCCAGCAGAGGAGTTCATGTAATCTCTGAATAGAAAGAGGGACCCAGCATAGACTGACCGGGAACTCTTGGATCTGATCGGTGTGTGGGGCGAGGAGTCTGTGCTTTCGGAGCTGCGCTCCAAAAAACGGAATGCAAAGACCTACGAGAAGGTCTCCAAAGCCATGAGATACAGAGGATACAGGCGGGATGCAACGCAGCGCCGCATGAAAATCAAGGACCCCAGACAAGGCTACCAAAAAATCAAACCAGCAAACGGACGCTACGGAGCCTGCCACCACTGCCCCACCAGCGACCATGGACTCTGACGATGGGACAGTGTCAACGGCCAGTTCCTCGGCGATGTTCGCGGACGGGGAAGATGAGGAAGGGTTTGTGGAGGACGAGGCAGGCGACAGCGCTTACAACGCTGGTTTCCCCGACAGCCAGGATCTCTTCATCACCGTCACAGAGATTCCCTACCAACCGTCCCCGGCCGTTAACCCGGATCCTGAATCAGGGGAAGGAGCAGTTGGTAAGTGCTTTAACCATGTAAACTTTTATTCTTAATATAACAGGAATCTGAAGTATGTGAAAAGGAGGTCTCTCTATATATGGGGATAGAACAGAAATCCTCCTGGGAGATCTCCACGAAGCTCTCCTGGAGGTAGTCGAAAAACCTCCACAGGAGGTTCCTGGGGAGAGCTGCCTTATTGGGTGCTTCGTGGTAGCACACTTTTCCGCGCGAGGCTTTCATGAGGTACTCAGGGAGCATTGCCTCCCCGAGCACGGCTGCATAGGGCCCTGGTTTGTGCTGGCTTTCACGCAGCATGCGCTCTCTATCTCCTTCAGTGACCGTCCTCAGGGTGATCTCGCTCGGAGACTCCTGCATCTAATTAGGGGAATTACTGTAATGTTACGCCTGGTCCAAAGTATTTTTAAAAAATCTCCAGTCAGACGGCATAGCTGCTGCGTGACGAGCGTAACGGAAAGCCAAAGAATCAAATGGACGCTCATGGAGGGAGGGGGGACTGAGGACGCAAGGTATCCCACAGTTCCTGCTGTCTCCGAAAAGCATTTGCATTCTTGGCTGAGCTCCAAATGCTTCTAGGGTCAAAAACAGTGTCCGCGGTGGGTCAGGGCATAGCTAGGCAATTTACGCAGCGCCCCACCCACCCCCAGAAGTAAAAGGGAAAACAATCCTCTCTTGACTCTTTTACATGTCACCCTATCTTTACTGAATGCTGCAGATAGACGCGATGGTGCAGCACTCAACACCAACATCCTTGCTCCCCCCACGCTATGGATGGCTGATGGTACAATACGACTGGTACCCGTCCTCATCATCAGCCTATTGGCACATGGGGCAGTGCAAAAGGGCTGGTAACCATGCTGACTAGCATCGGAAAGGTCAATCAAGGGCGCCTGGCCCTAATTTTTCCTGGTAGATGGTACAGTATGGCTGATTACCATCGTCATCATAGCAACAGGGGGCTGAGCTCCATCAGCCCCCACCCTTCATGTGTAAAGAAAAGATTCAGTTGCCCCTGGACTAGCAGCAGGATGCTGGGCTCCTCTCCTCCACACTCCTTAATGTCCTATCTGGACTATCATAGCAACTGGAGGCTGCCTTCCACTCATTTCTCACTAACAAGTCACTGTGTCTTATTCCTGCATTCTTTATTACTTCATCACACAAGTGGGGGGACAATGCTATGGTAGCCCAGGAAGGCTGGGGAAGAATGGAATGAACAGGTGGGGTTGTTGCAGGAGCACCCCCTGTGAATAGCATACAGCTCATAATCTATGCAGGATCTGACACAGAGCAGCTGTGCTCTCTGGTTCTCTGATACAGTGGTTCTGTAGTACACTTGCCCATATTCTAGGCAGGACTGATTCTATTTTTAGATACCAAAAAGGAGGGATTGACTCAGGGAGTCATTCCCAATTTTGGCTTTTGCGCCCCTGGCTAAGAGCAGCCAGGGGCACTTATGACAGCAGCAAATGGTGCAGTGCAAAAGGACTGGTAACCATGCCCATCTTATTACCAATTTATGGTATGGTAGATGGTACAGTATGGCTGGTAACCATCTCTGCTGTCATGCAAAAGCAAAAGCATGCTGCTGTGTAGCGCTGCTGGACCGCCTCTGTCAGCGGCATCTAGTACACATACGGTGACAGGCACAAAAGGCAAAATAGGCTCCATGGTTTCCACACTGTGGCGTCTGCCAGGGCAATCCAGGGAAAACGGGCTTGAAATGATTGTCTGCTGTAGCTTTCCCGGAGAAAGGGATGACTGACGACATTTACCCAGAACCACCCGCGAAAATGGTTTTTGCCCCATCAGGCACTGGGATCTCAACCCAGAATTCACAGAGACAGACTACACTGTGTTCATTCTTCGCAAAAATTTATCTTTGCAAGGAATTCACTCCCTTTTTCACATCACACAACTTCGACTGTCTCCAGACCTGCCACAGCATCCCCCTCACAGAGGCTGGCAAAGATTAGGCGGCGAAAGAAAAAGACAGGGGACGAGATGTTCGCTGAAGTTATGGGGTGCTCCCGAGACGAGGCGGACCAGCAGAGCCAGTGGAGGGAGACCCTCTCTCTGTACCAGCGCTCACACAGCGAACGGGAGGAGAGGTGGCGTGAGGAAGACAAGCAGGCGACTCAAATGCTGCTTGGACTAATGAGGGAGCAAACGGACATGCTCCTGCGCCTTGTGCATGTTCTGCAGGACCTCAGGCAGGAGGACAGAGCCCCCCTGCAGTGTATCTGCAACCGCCCTCCCCCGCCACAAAGTCCCATACCCCCCTCACCCAAAATAACCAGAAGGAGGGGCGCCAGAGGCCGTGTAAACTGTCACTGCACCCCAGCAGAGTGCTCAAGTACCGAAAAGCTCTCATAGCCTAAATTTTGAGAAGTCCTTTCCTTCCCACCTCACCCAAGCCCCCATCCCAGTTTCATCCCCTAACTGTCTAGTTGATAATAAAAAATACTTTTCTGTTAATTACTTTTTCCGTCATGTTCTTTTAGAGGAGACTGTGTTTGAAGGGGGGGAAGGGGGTTGGTAATTTGACAGGACAATCACCTTTGCCAGGGTACAGACATGGGGGCAGGATCAGCAACAGGTCACACACACACTGCAGTCAGTATGCACCCTGGTCGGTATGGGAGGTGGTTTGCAGGTTCTGTGTGGGTGGGGGGTACGTGACTTTGTAGCGGGGGAGGGGGGTTACAGATCTCATGCAACGGTCCCTGTCCTGGACCACAGAGCCACGCAGCAGAGGAATCTGTATCCGTCCTCCCCCGCCAAAAGGCCACATAGCCCCCGCACACAGAGTCCCAAAAAGGAGGGATGGCAGGCTCCGTTGAAACATCCAGTCCGGCACTGCAGACCGCTCTGTGAGCAGGAACCTGTCATTCCTCGAGTTTACAGGTGGTCTTTACATCATCGCACACCCTACCCAGCACAGTCCGTGTCCCAGTTTCAACCCTGTAATGCAAAGTCATCAATAAAGAAACCTTTGTAAAGTTACAGTGGAACATGTATTTTATTTTTAAACGTGTGTTGGAAGTTGGGGAAGCGGGGTGGGCGGGGTATGTAACTGCAGATGCTAGTCAACAGTCACTTGGTAAAGAAACAGGGGCAGGTTCAGCTTCTCTGTAAAGAAACTGAACAGTCACAGGTCACGCTGCTCACTGCTCGCTGGGACTTCAAGAGTTCCTTGTCGCTGTGCAAGGCTCCTGCACAGAGCTTCACGAGCCAGGGCATTAGCGGGTAGGCTGGGTCCCCGACGATCACTGTAGGCATCTGCACATCCCCGAGACTTATTTTGTGGTCCGGGAAGAAACTACCTTCCTGCAGGCGTCTAAACAGACCAGAGTTCCTGAAAACACGCACGTCATGAACTTTGCCTGGCCACCCGACGTTGATGTTGGTAAAACGTCCCCCATGGTCCACCAGTGCTCGCAGCACCATTGAAAAGTAGCCCAATTTCTCAGCAGCTGACTGTGGAAGAGGTGGACGATAAGGTGCGAGGAGTTGACAACGGCCATAACTGCAGTGGGATCCGTGCTCAAAGTGCTGTGGCGCCCGCGCTGTCACTGAGCAGAAAAGTGCACGAACAGATTGCCCGCAGGCGCTTTCAGGGAGGGAGGGAGGGAGGGCATGATTGACGGTTCAATGATGACAGTTACCCAAAACCACCCTCAACACATTTTTCCACCCAGCAGGCATTGGGGGCTCTACCCAGCATTCCAATGGGCAGCGGGGACTGCGGGAACTGTGGGATAGCTTCCCACAGTGCACCGCTTCCAAAGTCGACGCTGGCCCCGTTACTGTGGACTCAGACAGTCGAATTAGTGTATTTAGTGTGGATACACAAATTCGACTTCATAAGGTCGATTCCACAAATTCGAATTAGTAGATTCGAAATAGTCTTGTAGTGTAGACGTACCCTGAGAAAGCATTAACAAACACCACATCCACCATAATTTCTCCTCTGCTGAGAGGACAGCCATACAGTTCCTGAAATCTAACCACCAGATAGTGATCAAACCAGTTGACAAAGATGGTGCCATTGTAGTCCTCAACCGCAACGAGGATGTTAACAAGGACAACTGATGATTCTCTGGCACCACCTACTTTAAAGAATGTAAAGAAGACCACACACCACAATTTACCCAGGAACGTAAGGGATATCATCAAATCCTTCCCCAAATGACCACAAGAGACACTCTACAAACTCATTCCCCATGAACCTACCCCAGGGACCATCTACATGATTCCCAAAATACTCAGACAAGGGAATGCAGGCAGAGCTATCATATCTGACCATGGCACTATTACTGAACGAATATTGGGACTTGTAGAAGTCATCCTCAAACCACTCAATACTCAAATGGCCAGCTTCCTCCAGGACACAATTGACTTTCTCCACAAACTCCACAGTATTAATCACCTCCCTCAGAACACCAATCTCTCTCAGAATACCATGGATGTCACTTCCCAATACACCAACACCCATCACAAGGACAGCATAGCTGCCTGCCTCATATATTTACATGACAATGGACAACCCCCAGATATCCATCCCAAACACATCATCAAATTCATTCATTTCATCCTCACCCATTACAATTTTACATCCAACAGCAAACACTTTGTCCAAATCAAGGATGGCTCCTCAGTATGCCAGCCTCTTTATGGGCCACCTTGAAGAAGAATTTCTGGACAAATTCATCATGAAACCAATGAAATACCTGTGATACATTGATGATATTTTCATCCTCTGGACAGATGACTTAAACTCACTCGTAGATTTCCACCATAACATCAACAACCAGCACCCATCTATTAAGGTCCCTCTGGAACACTTGCACACTAGCATCAGCTTTCTGGGCACCACAATCAGCTTCAACAATGGAACACAACAGACAACCCTTTACAAGAAACCCATAAATCACCACACCTACCTTCATAGAGCTAGTATTCACCCCAAACATGCCAAGAAATCTGTTATCTACAACCAGACACTCAGATTCCATGGAATATGCTCTGAGGAGACAGTTTGGGATATGCACCTTAACACACTTAAAACTGCCTTCACCAAACAAGCAGACTCCAGCAGAGAAGTAGATCGCATCATGGAATGGGCCACCCAAATACCCTGAGAGAACCTGCTTCAATACAGAAATAACCTCCCCTCCGGTAGTTGTCACCTACTACCCCACACATGGAACCCATACAGGTATCATCAAACAGCTACAACTCATACTCGATGGGAACCCCAGCCTGAAAGAAACCTTTCCTGAACCCCCACTTCTGGCCTTCAAACAACCACCTAACCTCTCCAAGCTCATCATCAGAAGCAAATTCCCCACAGACCAGGACACATCAGCTCAAAGCATCATGAAATTCTGCCAGAACAGCAGATGCAAAACCTGTAGACTTATTTTGATTGCTACAATGATCAACAATGCACCTTTCAAGATCCTGGCAGTATAAAACTGTCACAACATGTGGTGTACCTCACCCAATGCACTAGATGCCTCAACAACAACTATGTGGACAATCATTGTGCTCTCAAATGAACTCACAGAAGACAGTGACAAAAGACAAAACACTCTGTCACGTGTGGGTGAACACTTTTCACAAAGTGATCATTCTATATCTGACCTAGCAGTCCTTATCCTCAAAGGAAACCTGCACAACAATTTCAAAAGATGAGCCTGGAAGCTTACATTCATTACTCTGCAAGACACTAAAAATCATGGACTGAACAGAAACACTGGATTTATGGCTTATTACAACAATCTGCAACTCACAAAATCCCCTCTATTTGTCCTATGACTGCAGAGTTGTTAATGGGCAACTTTACCTTGAATGGTCGCTTACAATATGTGCTAACTACTTATGCTAAACAATCGGTTCCACACTGCACTGAGCTGTGATGCTGGGAGTGCCTTTCTTAGTCCTGAAGAAGATCTCTGTGTGGCTTGAAAGCTTGTCTCTCTCACCAACAGAAGGTGGTCCAATAAATATTACCACCATAATGACCTCGTCTCTCTCCCCCTCCCCGCCCCATGACTTCCAGGTATCTGAAAATGTGTATCTCAGAGGTCAGAAATGGGGCATGATGTGCTTACAGTATAAAACTACTGGAATAGGAAAGTGAGGAAATGCTGCATTTTTTTAGGCAAGGAAAACAGTAAGTCTTATCTTTTCATGAAGAAAATAAAGATAACGTTCTTTAATCTGAGACAAAATGATGAAGTACAATATATTGTTTAAAAAGAACATATTATTTTGAAAGTGCTAGATGGAGAAAATACCAGGTAATAGTGTTTTGTGATATTCTATAGTACCTCAACTGGAATGACTCATGATGTGGTCAGAGTCAGATGCAAGACCTAGTGACTCTGACATTGTAGCTCAGTAACAAGTAGGGCAATTTAAATGCCCTTCTTTTTTATTTTTTTATTTTTTTTTACAACACTGGTATTCAGTTGCTTGCCTACTGTACATGAGAAGGAAATCTGTATCAGAGGTTAAGTGATATATTTTACAACATGAAGAATTAGGAAATACCTGGTTTTATTTTACATTTTATCTGATGGCATCTGTGATCCAAATGCCTAATTCCAACGAATGTGGAAGGAGTTTCTGAGAGTCCATGGGAAATGCTCTAGCACTGAGAAGAGAATACTAATGGAGGGTATAACAAATGAACAGAGATCAAAAGTTTACAGTGTATGTGATAATACACTTTAGTTTCTGACAAGATACTAAATAAAGGTCTTTTTAGGCCTAGTAAAAAGGGACTTTTTTCTTTGAGTTTGATTTAAAGTATCTCTGGTTTGTCTATTGTCTTCATGTAAACTTTTAATCTGCAGTGCCTCCAGCAAATTATGTCTATAGGATGTTTTCCAAACTGAACAACTCTAGAGGGATTCTGAAATGTCTTTATCCAAATAATACATGGGGAAAAATCTGTTACTCAAGAAAGAGTCAAACAGAGACATAAAAACATTACAAAAACATTTTAAGTAAAAAGCCCTTTGAAAAAAAAAGAGATTTAAAAAAAAAAAAGATCTAAATAATCTAAATCATTGCTGACTTTATAAAACATGTGTACAGAGGGGGTGGAGGAGCATGAGGGACAAGGAATGTCTAAATAACATATTAAAAGCAACTGCTAGACATGATTACCCCCAGGCCATATTTTCAAAACTTTACCAACCCTTCAGTAAAACAATAAAATACTTATTCTAGATACTTTACTACATTCAATGCAACTTCTTAGTTTAGGAGCTGGGGAAAAAAAATAAACAGAACTCCAAAGCTTTAAACCTTATTGTGATAAGCACACCTAGACAAAAGTTTATTTATTTTTTCCTATGCACCTCCATTCCCCAGGCTCCCACTTTACCCGCATTTTCCATCTTTCTTAGCCCTCTCTCAGTTATTTCTTTCTTTATGCCCTTATTTTCTTTCTTTGGTTTAAAATTTACACACTTCTGGCTGCTCCCCCATCAGGAGTCAAGCTTGCTTAGAAAAATAATACAAACTACAGGCTATTTTCAGAATTACATAAAATAATTATGTTCAAAGAGCATTATTAAAGTTGGAAAATACTCAAAAGTTAGGAAATGTAAGATTTATGGTTGCCCATGCCCCCTTGTGTGTCCATCCTGTGAAAAAAAGTAGTATGTGATTAGAGATAAGCAAATAATCAATTTTTCAGTTCAGTGACTGAGCTGAATTTAAAAAAAAATGTTTTAGGTCAAACAAAGCATTTTGTTTAACCTGATTTTCTTTCGTTGGGGGAAGGCGGAGGGAAGGGGGAAGAGTAGAAGCAAGCAGGTGCTTGGGGCGGCCACTTCCGAGAGGGGCGGCACATCCAGGTATTCAGCGGCAATTCGGCGGAGGGTCCCTCGCTCCCGCTCGGAGCGAAGCACCTCCTGCTGAATTGCCGCAGATCGCGATCGCGGGTTTTTTTTGGTTTTTTTTGGCTGCTTGGGGAGGCAAAACCCCTGGAGCTGGCCTTGAAAGGATGGGACTGTTTTGTTTTGTTACACTTTCAGTAATTTTTCACCCTTTAAAAAAAAATTAATCTAGCTAAATTTGGGGCTCCATCTGGGTAGATCTCTGTGCCAGGTGGAGATCCAATAAAGTCAGTCGGGTGGCATATTGGTGCAGGAATCTGCTTGCATAGAATAAATTGCAGGTTTGGGGCCTTATTAGCTAAGTTTGTACCTTCAAATATTAATATTACTTGTTTTTTGTGTACAATAGCAGAACAGAGTCTCAATTATGGTCTCAGAAAGTCACTACTGCTTATATATAGGGATGTATTTAGAGAATTATAAGTCTTTTGGTAGCAAGTAGTGTCTTTTTATGATTTGTTTTCTCAGTGCTTAGCACAATTGGCCCCTGATCCTAGATTTGGGCCTCTGGGTGCCACCACAGTAGAAATAATATATTCTATTAGTATCCTTACTCTATCTACAAAAGCATATCCATTACAAAAAGTAAATACACTCATCAGTAATTGTTACCATTGTTATAATTCTAAAAAAATGAAAAACAACAATAGTATTATGTATAAGGAGAGAAGTAGCTTTGGCAATATTTTGTTAAGCATTGCTTTACTGCAAATCTCCACATTGTGAGAATGGGTCATTTAAATTGCTTTTGATAAGAAATAAACTTGAAACAAAACTGTGTCTCCAAATGTTGTTTATTTTGGGTAAAATGTGTATCTAGATCTTAATTTTTGGGCCTAACTATTTTACATGCCTCTTTCCATCTGTGCTGAAAATTGTCAAAACTATTTTGTATGAAACACGTGCCTAATATAGCTATTGTCTTATCTGAATTCTGATTAGCTTGTGGTTTGTACAAAGAACTATGGTTTCATATACACCTCTTTCTGCAGTCCACCTTGAATGCAGCATGTGTAATCTAAGCAGAGATGCACAATATAAGTACAATATATCTACCTACATGATTTCAACCATTTATTTCTAGGCCTGGTGGTCTGATCTTGAAGAAGACTATTGTTTTGGAATACAAAAGTTAAATTAAGTGGGATTGATGGCAAAGCAATGGGATTTCCAATACAGTCTTCATAAGTACTTTAAATACTAGGTAGTAATTTAGAGAGCAACTTTCTTACACAGACTATTTCAAATTTAATAAAATTCAACTATTTTAACTACAGTACTGTACATTAGAATGAAAAACTAGAGGTACTACAGCTCACTAGCTGAATGATGCTTTAATACTTAACATAGTAAAAGTATAGTATACTACCATTAAAATATCAGTGAATTAGTTCAGTGTAATAATATAAACTGTACCACAAATCAAATTAGTTTACAGTAATGTAAAAGGCAGTGATCGATGACCCTTCCTGCTAAAAAATCTTTAACCAGATTCACCATTTAGTCACCTTTTTCATATCTAACCAATGTTTGCAAAATAGAATTTAATTATTATTATTTCTCTCCTTTTGGAACTAACATAATCCTCAACACCATCAATAGTTCTTGTTCAGCTAAAAGAATCAGACAGCAGAAGCAGAGTGGTTACCAAAATAAAATTGGCTGATTTTGCCAATTAGGTGGTGCTGTGTGACTGCATCTATCCACTTGCAGGCTAGCCAAGGATGGACCCAGAGCGCAGACACAGCAGTGTTTGATGTGGTGTTCCACAAATAGCAAACGGCCAGTGCCATCCTCAAGAATTTAAAAGCCAAACCAATGTAACCAGGATATGTATTTCCAACCTGCAACATATAAAAACCCATTGTCAGTGCATGCTCCCATCCCCTGTATGTGTACAGTATTATGGAGTATTGTAGGAGCCTTGTTGATCCCAGGATATTAGAGAGGCAAAGTGGGCGAGGTAATATTTTTTATTGGACCAACTTCTGTTGGTGAGAGAGACAATCTTCTGAGCGTCACAGAGCTCTTCCTCAGGTCTGGGAAAGATACATTCTAAGTACCTCTATATAGCTCGAAAGCGTGTCTCTCATCAACAGAAGTTGGTCTAATAAAAGCTATTACCTCACCCAGAGAATATCATATATATATATATATATATATATATATATACACACACACACACACACACACACACACACACACATATCTACATTGTTATGGTGCTATCACTGGCAGCAGGAAATTCTATGATAGACGGATGAGTAACACCACTCTCCTTTTTGACCAATGGAAAAATACTACGTCAGAATGCCATGCCACTCTCTTCCCCTTCCACCCTCCCTCCCCAAATAACCGACCAAAATGCTCCCAATTTTTGTGTAAGTTCTATTGGCTCAGACCACTTGAAACCTTGTAATAAGTAAGTTATGTTGGGAAGGAAACAGAAATAATTTAAAGTAAAGGTTTTCACTAGATAGCATTTTGTAAAAGAATTCTAATAGCTACTATGGTCAACTTTTCCCTTAAATACTTTTGTGCCAGAGTTGGTCAAAATGTTTTTGTCAAGATATATATTTTTTAAAACAAATAATCGATTTTTGGCCAAAAGGAAAATTTTTGCAGAAAATATTCATTTTAGTTGAAATTCATTTTTTTTAAGTAAAGCCAAAAACTGAAAATCAAAAATTTGAGTTGGTAAAATTTTGGTTTCCAAAATAGATTTTTTAAACTTAAAACCAGAACATTGTTGCTGAAAACTAATTTTGAAAATAATATTTTTTTGCTTTCATTTTTTCACTGAAAAACCAAAACATTTTCATGGGAATTTTTTTTAAAAGGTATGTATTTAGAAAAGTCCCACAAAAAATAAATGGCATATTTCAGCAAGGTCTATTTTGTGCTTTCTCTCAAGCTGTCCCATATGCTTGGTAAAATTATCCTGACTAAAATCAGTACACCTAACCACTTCTTTCAAAACCCTTTTTAAGACTGATCACTGCCATGATGGCAAAACTGCACCTGCTGATTGTAATGGAGCAGCTGATGACAGAGGAAGGATGGTCTAGTAGTTAGAGTATTACCCTGGGTCCTGAAAGTTCAAGGCTCAGTTCTCTACTCTGCTACAGACTTCCTGTGTGACCTCAGGAAAGTCACTTAGTCTGTCTGTATCTCAGTTCCCCATTTGTAAAATAGGGATGATTATAATACCTCCTTACCTCAAAGAAGTGTTGTGAGGATAAATAGATTGTGAGGCACTCAGATGTTATGATAAAGTGTGGTTGGGAGGGCACATAAGTACCTAAGATAGATAGAGCTGTGATGCTCTCTCTTCCTTTTTCCTACTCCTTTATTCTTAATATCTCCCTTACTCCTATTTCACCATTCCTCTTCTCAACCCACCTCTATCCTAGATAAAAATCAAAATCCCCATCCCATACTCTTCATCTGTTTGTGTCTTTAAGACTGTAAGTGGTGCAGGAATCATCTCTTATCTATGTTTGAACAGAGTGCAACTCCATGAAGCTCCCTGCCTGACAGAAGCCTTTGAGTACTGCCATATTATATATATATTCTACTACTACATTATGGCAGCTGTGTGGTAAATGGACATTTTCTCTGCATATTCTATCCTCCTACCAGGGTAAATAATGCTATATACTGGTAGTGTGACATAAATTGCTGCCACCTCTATGTGTTCCTTTATCAGGTACCAATATGTTTATCTTTTTATAACCTCCTTTGTCAGAGAAGATGTGTTTCTTAACAAGTTTGCAATCTTTCAGATAGTGTTCTAAAAAAGAGAATTTCTATTGTATTTAAAAGAGTACCCTCCAGTATAATAAATAATTATCTTACAAAGAAACCAGGCTGAGAAGGATTGTTAAAAGAGCCTAAAGGAATGAGGCATGCAAATCCTATTAGCTTTCCCCATTAGCAATCCCAGCTCCAGTGTCTACAGATGAGTCATAGAGTTTAATTCCAGAAAGGACCACCAGATCATCTAGTCTTACTGACTATATTTTACAGGCCACCATTGCCTCCCAGCACCCTTACACTAAATAGAAAAACTGCCATATTGGGTCAGATCAATGGTCCATCTAGTGCAGGATTCTGTCTCCAAGAATGTCCAGTACCAGAACTTCAGGGAGAGTGTGCAGAACAGGGCAATTCTGGAATGAGCCACCCATCTTCCCCTCATGGCTTCTGGTAGTCAGAGATTTACGGTCACCCCAAGCATGGGTTTATATCCCTAACCATCTTCTATCCCCTTCCTAAAAATTTCTAACATTCTGTTAGCCTTTTTGACCACTGCTGCACATTGAGCTTAAGTTTTCAGAGAACTTTCTATGACGACTCCGAGAGCTTTGTCTTGAGTGGGAACAGTTTATTTAGAACCCATCATTATATATGTGTAGTTGGGGTTATTTTTTCACAATGTACATTACTTTGCACTTCTTTCCACTAATTTCATCTGCCACTTCATTGCTCAGTCACCCAGTTTTGTGAGATCCCCCTGTAGCTCTTTGTGGTCAGCTCTGAACTTATCAATCTTGAATAATTTTGCATCATCTGCAAACATTGCCACTTCACTTTTCACTCTCTTGTCCAAATGATTAATGAATATCTTGCACAGCACACGTTTCAGTACAGATCCTTGGGAAACCCCACTGTTTACCTCTCTGCATTGTGAAATCAGACATTTAGTCCTACCCTTTGTTTCCTATCTTCTAACCAGTTACTGATCCATGAGAGGACTTTCCCTGTTATCCCGTGACTACTTAGCTTCCTTAAGGGCCTTTGCTAAGGGACCTTGTCAAAATTGTCTGAAAATCCAAGTACACTATATCGATTGGATCACACCCTTATCCATGAGCTTGTCATCACTTTCAAAGAATTCTAATAGATTGGTGAGGCATGACTTCCCTTTACAAAAGTGGTCTTGACTTTTCTGCCACAAATAATGTTGATCTATATGTATGATAATTCTGTTCTTTATTATAGTTTCTACCAATTTGTCTGGTACTGAAGTCAGGCTCACCAGCCTGTAATTGCCAAGACCTCCTCTGGCCCTTTTAAAAAATGGGCATTACATTAGCTACCAGTCATCTGGTACAGAGGCTTGCTTCAGCAATAGGTTGCATACCACAGTTGTTAGGTCTAAAATTTTTGTCAATTTATTCTAAAGCCTCTTCTATTGACACACCAGTGTGGGCCAGTTCTTCAGATTTGTCACCCAAAAAGAATAGCTCTGATGTGAGTATCTCCCCACATCCTTTGCAATGAAGACTGATGCAAAGAATTCATTTAGCTTCTTTGAAATGGCCTTGTCTTCCTTGAGTGCTCCTTTAGCACCTCAGTCATCTAGTAGCCCCATTGCCTGATTCTGATATACTTAAAAATATTATCAGTTAGTGTTTGCATCTTTAGCAAGTTGCTTCTCAAATTCTTTCTTGGCCTGTCTTATCATACAACCTGCCAGAGTTTGTACCCTTTGCTATTATCCTCATTAGGTTTTGACTTCCAAAGTTTAAAGAATGCCTTTTTGCCTCTAATGGCTTCCAGAACTCTGCTGTTTAGCCCTGATAGCATTCTTTTAGTCCTTTTACTGTCTTTTCTGATTTCAGCAAGGGGGTAGAGGTGATGACCTCTTGAGGTCTCTTCCAACCCTAATTTTCCATGATTCTATGAGGTATATGTTTAGTCTGAGCCTTTTTATGGTGTTTTTAAATAGTCCCCATTTGCTTGCAGGCATTTAACCCTTATGACAGCTCCTTTTAATTTCCATCCAACTAGCATCTTCATTTTTCTGTAATTCTCCTTTCTAAAGCTAAATGTTACTGTGTTTTTTTTTATATTATCCCCCCACAAGGATGTTTAAAATTAATTACATTATTGTCACTATTATCAAGTGGTTCAGCTATGTTCTCCTCTTTGACTAGATCCTGCACTCCACTTATGACTAAATCAATTGCCTCTCCCCTCATGGGTTTCAGGACTAGCTGCTCCAAGAAGCAGTCATTTATGATTCTAGAAATTTTATCTCTGAGGTAACACTTACCCAGTCACTATGAGGATGGTTGAAATCAACTATTATTATTTCACTTTCTGTTTTTGTAGCCTCTCTATCCTCCCTTGACATTTCACAGTCACTGTCACCATTCTGGTTAGATGGTTGGCAGCATATATCTACTGCTGTACTCTTTTTGTTCATGGAACAAAGCATGGAATTTCTATTCCTAGAGATTATGTGGTACAATTTGATTAAGATTCTTACCTTATTTAACTCTATGCTTTCTTTAACAGAATGCCACTCCCCCACCAATACGACCCATATATTTTATACCCTAATATTACCATGTCCCATTGGATTATTCTCAATCCATCAAGTTTCCAGGATGCCAATATCCTCATTTAGTGTCAGCCACTTGAGTTTACACATCTTAGTATTTAGACTTCTAGCATTTGTATATAAGCATTTGTACATTGTCAATATTAAATTGCTTGCCTTATTTTTAAATGAGACTATTTTGTTTGACTATTGCTCAATAGTGCCTACCTGTACTTTACCAACTTCTTAAGTGGTATATAGAGGTTCCCCTTAATAAATTCATCCCTAAGGGATGCCTCTGACTGAACCATGTGCTCCTCTGAACCTGTCAGCTTTCCCCCAGCCCTTAGCTTAAAAAAATCCTCTACAATCTTTTAAATTTTATTATGTACTACTTTGGTTTAGTTGGAGCCTCTCCCTTCTGTATAGGCCACTCCTTCACTAAAAGGTTCCCCAGTTCCTAATAAATATAAATCCATTCTCCTTATACCATTGTCTCATCCATGCACTGAGACTCTGCAGTTCTGCCTAACTGGCCCTCTGCATGGAACTGGAAGCATTTCAAAAAATGCTACTATGGAGGTCCTTGATTTTAATATCTTACCTAGCAGACTAAATTTGGCCTGCAGGACCTCTCTCTTACCTTTCCTTATGTCATTGGTACCTACTATACCATGACCATCAGCTCCTCCCCAGCACTACCTATTAAGCTATCTAGACGTCTTGTGAGACCTGCTACCTTTATACCCATCAGGCAATTTACCATGCAGTTCTCCCGGTCATCACAAAGCCAACTATCTATATTTCTAATAATTGAATCCCTCATGACTGTTGCCTGTCATTTCCTAATAATTGGGGTCCCTGGCCTAGTGCAAGAAGATATCATGACATCATCTGGAAGGTGTGTCCCAACTCTCTTTTTTTTTTCTGCTCTAGCTTGGTGCTTTGCTGCCCCAAGACTTTCTGTCCTGGACAGGAGATGGCACTGCTCTACTATGTCCCTAAAAGTCTCCTCTAGGTACCTCTGTCTCCCTTTGCTCCTCCAGTTCAGCCACTCTGACCTCCAGAGCTCACAGTATGCATTAAGGGTTGTGAGTTGCTTGTACATATTGCACCTGTTCAGAAGGCAGATAATCATCCATGTTGTACTCATTGCAACTAAACTGGGTAGCCTCCCACATTGCTGCTGGTCTTCTGTCCCCATTTTTACTCTTGGGGCTTTTTTATTTAGCCTACTTCTAGGGTATATTTGTTAAGTGGATTGGATTTTCTTTATTTTATCAGTTGCTTTTCTTGGGGACTCGGTGCCTTTCCAGTTGTTAAATCCCTCAGACTCCTACGCCTGCTGCCAAACTCTCCTTACCTTGGAAGTTCACTGAGTGACTATGCTCTGTCTCACTCTGTCGTGGGCTCTCTGTTTCAGAAGGGGCATTTGCAGGAGGCCTCCCACTTACTATTGATTATTTGGGTCCTGACCTCTGTGGGCTATCGCTTTCATCAGGTAGTATCACTAAAGAGTGATTTACTCAGATGCCACAGTGCCTAGCACCTCCAAGGGGGCTTTGAGTCACCCATGCAGCCTCTCTGACCAAGCTTTGAAGTTTAGGTTTCAATCTGGGTAAGCTTTTAGATTTCAAACTAAGCCTTTAAAATGCTTAGCCTGTAAAACGCTAAGCCCATGACAGAGAATGCTCAGTGCCACCAACTGTAGAGATCCAGATTTTGAACATTTCATAAAGCAGAAGTGTTCAAATATATAGTTTTTATTGAGTCCAGGATCAAGATAGAAAACATTAGTCAAATTTGGATCCACATCTGGGATTGATTTTAAAACACCCCTAAAATTTAGGAGCATTCCAATCTGAAGTTGTGACTCAGGCCCAGATCTAGTAGTGTCTTATTAAACACGTGTTTTTAATGTGCTGTATCAGGATAGAGTGGAAGAGAAGTGGCGTCAATGATTTTATAAGGCGAGGTGCTGATGCAACTTCAGTCAGTCAAAGGTTTTGATACTTGACTCATTATTAGAAGTGTCTATTAAGGTGTGTTATGATAGTAGGGAAAAGTGCTGGTCCTGGTCCCAGAAAAGCTATGAAGTCCCATGCACTGTCCCCCCCCTTCCACATCTATGACATGGCTCCTTTGTGTTCCTGCAATTTCCTCAGACTGTGGCAAACCCGTTCCCCTTCCTGTTGGTAAGGCTCTCTGGTGATGCCTTCTATATAGTTAAGGAAGCCAGTAAGTAAAAGTGAAGCACACTCCTCCAAATAGATAATGGAGGACAGTGCAACCCACTGGCACCAGGTATATAGGCCCCACAGAGGAAATCTGGTATACCATTCTGGCTAGCAGTCTGGTTTTGTCCAAGTATATTGTGCTTTCTGGAAGAGTGATCTTGTATAGCTCCAAGCACTGAGTGCATCTAAGTCAGTGGTAAGGAAAGTCTGTATAGACTATTGGTTATACAACCTCCTCATATTAGAATCCAACACAGTAACCTGCCCTGATCAGGTACCAGACTGGAAGACCAAGCGTCCCAGGATAAAGAAAAAAGCCCTTCTCAATGATTATCCTTGTATGGAGGGGCAAAAGGGTAACCTGACAGCCTGATATTATCGGGACAATCCCAATATTAGGGGTTGTGTTTTATATGCAACTATACCACCGCCCTCCCCCCGTCTAAAAAATAAAGTGTCTCAGGTCTACACTACGCATTTAAACAGATTTTAGCAGCGTTAAACCGATTTAACGCTGCACCCGTCCACACAACGAGGCCCTTTATATAGATATAAAGGGCTCTTTAAACTGGTTTCTGTACTCCTCCCCGACAAGAGGAGTAGCACTGAAATCGGTATTACCATATCGGATTAGGGTTAGTGTGACCGCAAATCGACGGTATTGGCCTCCGGGCGGTATCCCACAGTGCACCATTGTGACCGCTCTGGACAGCAATCTGAACTCGGATGCACAGGCCAGGTAGGCAGGAAAAGCCCCGTGAACTTTTGAATTTCATTTCCTGTTTGCCCAGCGTGGAGCTCCGATCAGCACGGGTGGCGATGCAGTCCCAAATCCAAAAAGAGCTCCAGCATGGACCGTACGGGAGATACTGGATCTGATCGCTGTATGGGGAGACAAATCTGTTCTATCAGAGCTCCGTTACAGAAGACGAAATGCCAAAGCACTTGAAAAAATCTCCAGAGGCCACAGCAGGGACTCAGCATAGTGCTGCATGAGAAGCGTAACGGAAAGCCAAAGAATCAAATGGACACTCATGGAGGGAGGGAGGGGGGTCTGAGGACTCCAGCTATCCCACAGTCCCCGCAGTCTCCGAAAAGCATTTGTATTCTTGGCTGGGCTCCAAGTGCCTGAAGGGTCAAAAACATTTTCCCAGGTGTATCAGGGTATATGTCGTCAATTTACCCCCCCTCCCCCCGGAAAGAAAAGGGGAAAAAATCATTACTCTCCTTTTTTCAATGTCACCCTATGTCTACTGCATGCTGCTGGTAGATGGGGTGCTGGAGTGTTAAACAGCAGCATCCTCTCCTCTCCTTGGTGGCAGACGGTACAGTGCAGTAGGACTGGTATCCATCTTGTCATCAGCTCGTGAGTGCTCCTGGCTGGCCTCGGTGAGGTTGGCTGGGGGCACCTGGGTAAAAATAGGAATGACTCCTGGTCATTCCCAGCAGATGGTACAGAACGGCTGGTAACCATCTTCATCATAGCAACTGGGGGCCGAGCTCCATCAGCCCCCGCCCTTCATGTCTAAAGAAAAGATTCTGTACTGCCTGGAGTATCATAGCAGCGGGATGCTGGGCTCCTCTCCCCCGCACCGTTTAATATCCTGCCTGGACTATCATAGCAGCTGGAAGTTGCCTCCCCCTCATTTTATCTCACTAACAAGTCACTATTTCTTATTCCTGCATTCTTTATAACTTCATCACACAAATGGGGGGACACTGCAACGGTAGCTCAGGAGGGTTAGGGGAGCAGGGAAGCAATGGGTGGGGTTGTTGCAGGGACGCCCCCTGTGAATGGCATGCAGCTCATCATTTCTGCGGGATCTGACACGGAGCAGCTGTGCTCTCTGGTTCTCTGATCACTGGGTCTCTAGTACACTTGCCCCATATTCTAGGCAGGACTGACTCTATTTTTAGATACCATAAAGGAGGGATTGACTCGGGGAGTCATTCCCATTTTTGTCGTTGCGCCCCTGGCCGACCTCAGCCAGGGGCACCCATGACAGCAGCAGACAGGACAGTACAGAACAACTGATAACCATCATCTCATTGCCAATTTACAATGGCAGCAGACGGTACAGAACAGCTGATAACCGTCTCTGCTATCATGCAAAAGCAAATGAATGCTGCTGTGTAGCGCTGCAGTATCGCCTCTGTCAGCGGCATCCAGTACACATACGGTGACAGTGTCAAAAGGCAAAACAGGCTCCACAGTTGCCATGCTATGGCGTCTGCCAGGGCAATCCAAGGAAAAAGGGCGCAAAATGATTGTCTGCCGTTGCTTTCCCAGAGGAAGGATGAGTGACGACATTTACCCAGAACCACCCGCGACAATGATTCCCCTTACTGCAGAATTCCAAGGGGCGGGGGAGACTGCGGGAACTATGGGATAGCTATGGAATAGCTACCCACAGTGCAACGCTCCAGAAATCGACGCTAGCCTCGGACCATGGATGCACACCACCGAATTAATGTGCTTAGTCTGGCCACATGCACTCGACTTTATACAATCTGTTTTACAAAACCGGTTTATGTAAAATCAGAATAATCCCGTAGTGTAGACATACCCTCAATTTTTCACACTTGGTATCTGGTAACCCTAAGTTGCAGAATATTTAAGAAGCTTTCACACTGGCCAATTAAATACTTAATCAAGCTATTTACATGTTGGGTCTGGGCTCGGCTATAGTTAATATTCACAAGCCAGAAAAATACATTGTTAGATTTTACACCATCATATGCTATCAAAACTCTGGTAAGTGTGATATTAAAACTTTCACATGCAATGATACCTGTGATGCTATTGTACAATGAATATCTAACAGGATTCTGCAGTAAGTTTGAAAAAAAAAATTAGTAAGCTTGATCGGTCCATAGGAGATTTACATGAAAGTCTATGTTGTGTTTCTGTGTGTGGTATTTCATTTAACACACAAAGGGCGTAATCTGAAACCCACTGCAGTCAATAGAAAGAGTCCCACTGAGTTCAGTGGGCTTCAGGTCAGTTCCAAAATGCAGGAGTCCATCAAGAATGAACCTCCTCATGTGGTTTATGGTGCCGTGTATCAGAATATAGTGACATAATTCGAAGAAGAATATCTCTGAAGCAGTCAAAAGGCTCAGAATCATTCTTGTCTTTAATGTCCAGAGTACTCTAAACACTTGGGTGAATAATCTAAGGAAAGAATCCATATTTACACAACTCTCTAATTATTAATTTATCTAGTCAATAATGTATTTTTAAAACTAATTATTTTTTTACTGTAGCTATTTACATCATAGTAATGGCTGCGCAACAAACTATTGGGAAAATAGAGAGAGAGAGACTTTCAGCAACATTTATATTGTAATTCATATATTACACACACACACACACACTTTGGAGGGAGTATGTTTGGAAAATATTGTCCCAACAGAAGTAAGTGAGACCTTAATCAAATGTAGTTCTTTTAACAAAGTATTACCAATACAAATGTTAATAAAGTCAGTGCCTGACTCTGGCCCAAAATGAGTTTAACTACCTAAACTATGTTAAAGTAATGGTAGGAATCACAATGAAGCAAATATCCAGACTTTGCCATTGACTTCAATGGGAGCAGGATTAGACCCTTGAAAAGAAAGGAAATTAAGAGGAGTAAAAATAAGGTTTTTCCCCCCAGCCTTAATTCACACTGTCCTGTACAACTCTGAACATGGAATAGGGACTGATCCAAAACCCATTGAAGTCAATGGACATCTTTCCATTCAGTTCAATGGACTTTGGAGCAGACCGATAGTGAAGGAAGATAAGCCAAGGCAGCTGTTCAGCCTTTACTTTACATTTCTGTTCTTTTTGGCAATTTTAATGTTCTTCAGTGGTTAAATATATCTTACCTGATTCAAAGTTTTGCATTAAAAATTCTTAAAAGATTAAGAATTTAACTTATTTTGATTATCACGGCAAAAGTGGTAATGCGTCATCAGGAACTGAGAAGATGAAGTGCTACATTTCTAGAAACAGGTGTGTCATGACTATCAAAGTCAAGACAGATTGTCTACTAGTCACCACTCTTCCACAACACAGTTTGAAGCATGGGTGTCAAAGAAAACTGGAAATGTGAAATAAGATTCACATGAATTACAAATATGTTATAAGGTATATTGGCTTACCTTGAAATTGATTAGTATCATGTGTCTGCACGTGCGCGCATGCACATGTCTGTATGTATTTTAAGGGTGCTCAATATTTTGGTGCAATATATGTGGTCGGTCACTACATAGTTACAATATACATGACTTATGACCTGTTCTCACCTATCTGAATTTCTTGTCTACAATAAAGAGCATATTAAACTGTAGTATAACATGCCTTCCTTTCCATTAATGTATCCGACTGGTAATCTGCCCATCCATGACTTCCAAACATCTGACATTCATGCTTTGGATATGTATTTGTATGCAGACCTGTATGGAAAAACTTCAGCATTTGTCCTCTGCATAATTGGTACCTATCAAACTACCATAAAAGCAAAAAAGTGTTAAAGGTGATCATTTCAATCATTCTCATCTTTAGCAGAATTCATAACCATCCCCAAAACATAATGTTTTCATTCACAGAAGCACTAGTACTGAGTAAAATAAAATATGTTTCCCACCATGCCTATGGGAGTGGGGGCAGTATAATGTTAACCCTGTCCGACAAAGGCATTCTGGCTCAAGGAAGAACATCTCTCAGAGCTTGCTGATGTACACAAATAGTGTGCCTGCTGCTATTCCCTACATGAGTTCAGCTTATTGCCTTGTGCTGACCAGTGCATTGGAGGAGGAGGGCGAAGCCTACCTAACTCTTTTATATGGCCTCTATTGCCAGAGTTGTAATGGAAGGCTAAACTGTATTATACCATTCACTCACTAGGTGTAACAAACCTAATTTAAATTCATAATGGTCATTCTTGATAGTGCATTAAATATTCTTATAGCAAACATCTGCTCTTGCTCTCTTTGAAGAAAGCTCTGTAGTTTGTCCATATCTGGAATGAGAGTCTGATGTGCTAGTACAAGTCATACATGACATGGCGTCAAAAGAAAACTAGTGCCGGAGGAAAACAGAAATAAAAAGGAAAACAAAGGTTGCAGACAGAAGGGGAAAAAAAAAGCTAGAAAGATTGCCAGATCTCATCAATATGCTACTCTTCAATGCCCCAGAGACCATCAGCTTTAATTCACCTTCAGAATGGACAGAGTGGAAGTAGTATTTTGCAAGAATTCACATTGCAATTAGGGCTATTGATTAATCGCAGTTAACTCACATGATTAACTTAAAAAAAATTAACTGCGATAAAAAAAATCACAATTAATCACACTGTTAAACAATAGAATACCAATTGAAATGTATTAAATATTTTTGGATGTTTTTCTACATTTTCAAATATATTGATTTCTATTACAACACAGAATACAAAGTGTACAGTGCTCACTTTATTTTATTTTTTATTATAAATTTTCGCACTGTAAAAATGAAAAACAAAAAGGAATAGTATTTTTTAATTCACCTCATACAAATACTGTAGTGCAATCTCTTTATTGTGAAAGTGTAATTTACAAATGTAGATTTTTTTTGGTTACCTAACTGCACTTAAAAATAAAACAAAGTAAAACTTTAGAGCCTACAAGTCCACTCAGTCCTACTTTTTGTTCAGCCAATTGCTAAGACAAACAAGTTTGTTTACATTTATGGGAGTTACTGCTGCCTGCTTCTTATTTACAATGTCATCTGAAAGGGAGAACAGGTGTACACATGGCACTTTTGTAGCTAGAGTTGCAAGCTATTAATGTGCTAGATATG
This sequence comes from Mauremys mutica, assembly GCF_020497125.1. Lineage (NCBI taxonomy): Eukaryota > Metazoa > Chordata > Testudines > Geoemydidae > Mauremys > Mauremys mutica. The sequence goes on along the minus strand of NC_059072.1, from coordinate 249,241,640 downwards.
CTAAACATTCATATGCCCCTTCATGCTTTGACCACCATTCCAGAAGACATGCTTCCATGCTGGTGATGCTTGTTAAAAAATAATTCATTAAGTTCGTGACTGAACTCCTTGGGGGAGAATTGCATGTCTCCTGTTCTGTTTTACCCACATTCTGCCATATATTTTATGTTATAGCAGTTTCAGATGATAACCCAGCACATGTGCATTTTAAAAAACGCTTTCACAACAAATTTAACAAAACAAAGAAGGTACCAGTGTGAGATTTCTAAAGATAGCTATAGCACTTGACCCAAGGTTTAAGAATCTGAAGTGCATCCACAATCCGATAAGAACGAGGTATGGAGCATGCTTTCAGAACTCTTAAAAGAGCAACACTCAGATGCGGAAACAGCAGAACCTGAACCACCAAAAAAGAAAAATCAACCTTCTGCTGGGGGCATCTGACTCAGATGATGAAAATTAACATGCATCGGTCCACTGTGCTTTGGATCATTATTGAGCAGAACTCATCATAAGCATGGATGCATGTCCTCTGGAATGATGGTCGAAGCATCAAGGGACATATGAATCTTTAGCGCATCTGGCATGTAAATATCTTGCTGGTTGCAAAAGTGCCCTGTGAATGCCTGTTCTCACTTTCAGGTGACCTTGTAAACAAGAAGCAGGCAGCATTATCTCCTACAAATGTAACCAAACTTGTTTGTTTGAAGTAGGACTGAGTGGACTTGTAGGCTCTAAAGTTTTACATAGTTTTATTTTTGAATGAAGTTATTTTTTGTAGAGAATTCTACATTTGTAAGTTTCAATTTTCATGATAGAGAGATTGCACTACAGTACTTATATTGGTGAATAGTATATTTCAATTTTTTTTGTTTTTTACAGTGCAAATATTTGTAATTAAAAATATAGTGAGCACTATATACTCTGTATTCTGTGTTGTAATTGAAATCAATATATTTGAAAATGTAGAAAACATCCAAAAGTATTTAAATAAATGGTATTCTATTGTTAACAGTGCAATTATTTTTTTTAATCGTTTGATTAATCGTGATTAATTTTTTTCATTGCTTGACAGCCCTAATTGCAATCAAACTCCACAAGGAAACTGGAGATATGCAGATATCTTCAATTTATGCAATGGGGAAGCAGGCAGAGAATATCTTTAAATCTTTGACTTTACTGAAGTAAGTCACAAAGATGGCTTTGAAAGAGTTCTGGCTATGTTTGATGCATACTTTATACCTCTGAGAAATGTGGTTTTTGAAAAAGCATGTTTTCACTAGATAATGGAGGAACCAAGAGAAAAATGTTGAATCTTTTAGAAGAGATTTGCATGTGTTGTCTGAATATGATTTGGGGGCTGCAAAACATGAAAATATTAGAGACAGGCTGGTTATGGGGTTAACAGGCAAAAACTTCCCACAGCAACTACAATTTAAGACAGACTTAAATCTATTGAGAGCTATACAGATAGCAAAGCAATCTGAACTAGTCAAACAGCAGAACAAAAGACAGGAACAACATGAAAAACATGCAACTAGTTTAGAAGCTGTAAACAGACATAACATCAGTGCTAAAAGTCACTACCCTAAGACCTTTGAGGTGAAGAGGAACAAATTCCAGGCAACCTACAAAGCATTTCAGACTAAATATACAAGATGTGGAAAAATTCATAGTCCAATGGGTGTATCTTAGCCAAAGGTGCAAGGTGTAATACATGCACAAAATATGGACTTTTTTGCAGATGTTTGCCATACCAAGGCAGTCAAGGAGTTGACTAATATTCCAGATAGATCCCAGAAACAATGCTTCTTGATTATCACATGTGACGACAGAGAGCCTGCCTGGGGAGTGAAACTGAATATTCATGAAAAGACTATTGACTTTAAAACTGAATTCAAAGCAGATGTGAGTCATCTCAGCAGAGATTTACAATCACCTACAATGCCTCCCAAAATGGAACCCCCCGGACACAGCTCTGCCTAGCCCTGGAGGTATTTTGAACTGCATGGGACAGTTCCCCACAGAAACAGAAGCTATGCATTCAGAGTGCATGTTGTCAAAGGAACAAAGACCAACAACCTTCTCAGCTGCAGCATGGTAGGTATGACGGGCTTAGTAAGAAAGGTGAAAAAACTCAATGGAATATTTCATGATATCAGACTTTTGAAAGGAGACCCAGTACAAATAAATTTGAGACAATACTGAACCTTACAGTGTACAAACACCTCTGCCAGATAGACCGTGAAAAAGACTAGCTGCAGACTTATGTGACTCCAGAGGTCATCATTACCTGGTCATAATGGACTATTTTTCCAGGTATACAGAAATAATGTACTTGAGAGACATAACATGTTGCAGTGTTATAGAGAAACTGAAGTGAACTTTTGCTCATTTTGGTATTCCAGATCAACTAGTGATGGACAACAGACCACAATTCACACAGCAGAATTTAAGTCATACCAAATCAAATATGATTTTGATCATATTACTAGCAGTACACATTAGCCACAAACAGAGAGTAGTTGACAGTGCTGTACAGACAGACAGTCAAGAAAATCCTACAGAAAAGAGATTAGGGAATGGATCTTCCAAGGAGAACAACAACACCAATAACAGCTACTGGGTATAGTCCAGCACAATTCCTGATGGGAAAGCAACTCAGAACTACTGTGCTGATGCTGGAGAAGAACCTATCTCCAAAGTGGCCAAACATGAAGAGACTAGCCAAATCAGATGAAAAGGCAAAAAACCAACTTACTCACACTTTAATAGATGCCACTCAGAACTTTCAGGTCTAGAACCGGGTGACCAGGTTTATGCCAGATGACCAAGTTGTTACATGTATGGGTCATGTAATTAGAAAACTAGTATGACTCAGAGATACTTAACATACTGATCTGTACTGAACATTAAACACAGCATGAGTGTTAATTTTGTAAATAGTAGGAATGTAAAACAAAAGGGGAAGATCTAATGCAGGAATCGGCAACCTTTGGCATGCAGCTCAGCAGGGTATGCACCCTGGCAGGCCAGGCCGGTTTGTTTACCTGCCGCGTCCGCAGGTTCAGCCAATCACAGCTCCCACTGGCCGTGGTTCGCTGCTCCAGGCCAAAGGGGGCTGCAGGAAATGGCCCGGGCGAAGGGATGTGCTGGCTGCCGCTGGGAGGCCATTTATATAACTAGGTTTAGGTCAATAAAGAAAAGTATGGCACTGGAATAAGAGGAGAGTCCTTACACAGACAGTCTGGTCATATGACTTTTAGAGAGATTGTCTTTGATCTAAGAATGGTACCCATCAGCCAGGAGGTTTTGGCCAATGGAGAGTGACAGCTGTTTAAAAGAATGTAGATCAATTGTGTCTGATCTCTCCCTGAGTTATGCTAGTGCAAATCCAGAACTTGTCTGCTGAAATCTATGGAGTTGGCCCTGACAGCACTACTGTTGATCTGTGAAGTGAAACTTCACGCACTTCACAGTACCTATGAACATTTGACCACTAAATGTTTGGTTTAGGTTTGATGAATCATGGTAAAAGTATTTTCAAATGGTGGGGAGTGAAGACTTATAAATTCACACTGAAAACACAGAAAAAATAAGAAAAGTTTTAACTCATAAATAAGTGACCCAGGGTAAATCTACACCTGCATCAGCTGACTTGGGCTTGCAGGCTACAGGGCTTCAAAACTGTGATGTACACATTTAAGCTTGGGCTGGAGCCTAAGCTCTGGGACCCCATGAGTCCTCCAAGCCCAAATTTTTACACCTCAGTTTTACAACCCTGCAGCCCGAGCCCAAGTCAACTGACATGGGCTAGCTGTGGGTGTTTAATTGCAATGTAAACATACCCCAAAGTCCTTTACCAAAATAGTGGTGAAGCTAAGTAGAGACACAATAAAGAAATGGAGGTACTTCTGCTGCCAATGTTGTAAGGATTCCTCAATTGTAAAGACAGGTGAAAACTGATACAGAGGAGTGCAAATATGAGATGCAAAGTACGTGGGCATGTTATTGCTGATAGCATCTTGATGACCTTACTCTAAATTGTGCCTAAGATAGGATCCCACAGATGAATCTACCCATAGGTGAAATAAACTTCCTCTATAAACCACACAAGGGCATAACCTTGGCTCTAGGTAATTCAGGGGTTAAAATGCAAATAGCATTTGAACCTACTATTAAAGAACTCTAAAGGTTACTGGAATGTTTCCTACCATCACCATCATGGCAAATGAATCCTAAACAAATGTAGTCTCCTTGCAGATCAAGCACCACCTGGATCAATCTCTAGCTAGGTCCTTAAAGTGTCTGGCTGGATATTCAGTTTATGTCCATCATTGCCAATCTTATCATGCTATGTAGGATAGGCTAAAACGCCACTTCATCACAGATGCTCACACTGTGGGAGGTGGCATGGGAAGGAATATTACACCCTGATATTAATATTTTAAAGTTATTTATGGGGCCAGGAATGGCATGGATATTTTTCCTGCTATAAAGAATAAATTATGCCCCCTGCTGATCAAAGGAAGCCCCCCCCAACCTCCTTCATAACAGCAGTAGACTCAGACACAGCCCCTTATTTCTGTTCACACCGATAGGTCACATATGTTGACCCTCACTTTCAGAAAAAGTGAATACTTAGTGAAAAAGTGAAGCCATTCTTTAAAAGGGGGATGTGTCCACATAAATAACTGTATGCCAAGGCATCACCAGGGGGCATATATATATATATAGGCTACAAATATATATAGGCTATTGGTGTGAGCATTCATCGGGAGCTCACAGCAGACCAAGTGTATGAACAAGGGACCCACAGTTTCTATATTTGCACTTATTATAGGGATTACTGTGCTCAAAGATGCAGGGCTGTTCTTCAGTAGAGCTGTTCCGTTAAATGGATAAACAAAATCTGTTCTGTGAAGCCAGAAAGAGTCCTTGAAGATCACTTTAGATGCAGCGCAAGCCTAGTGCAAAGAGTGAGCTGAGGCCTTGATCGCTATGCTGAGGGAGTGGCTGAATTATACCTCACACATACAAATTTAAGTAAGCTGTGCAGATTCTCCATCTGGGTATGGCCAGGGTGAGGAAGATGTAATAGACAAGTTTCAGCAATAACAATGGGCCCTGGGAAACGGAGAGTCTCAGGGACCTTTAATTATAGCAAAAGTGAATTAGGATTCCTAGGCTGAGGAAAAGACAGGTCTTGAGATGGGATTTGGAAATAATCAAGAGTAATAACCAAGGAGTTGGCTTCAAAAAAGAACTACAGAGGGAAAGGTAAAGTTTCTATTTTGAGTGTGCATTTAACATAACCTTTTATTCTGTTTGCAGCCCACATGATGACGCAACAGATTTATATTCCTAGATTTTGAATCATAAAAACATTAATTCACCCCTTAATTATTCATTTAGGAGTTTCTTTGTTGGGCTCTCAGGAGTACTATATTAGGCATTTCTTTTGAAGAATGGAGATTTAAATTGTAAGAAGAATGAAGATTCAGATTCTTTTGTAAAACTGACGATTTAAAGTGAAAACCACATAGAAATAGACAAACCTGTAATTGGACACTCATATTTGGGGTACAAAAGCACAGACTGAAATTTCATATTCATTGCACCTATATCTGAAAACTTCTATATAGTCCTTTTAGATTAAAATTGAAATACTACTACTACAAATATAATTAGAAGCATTAAAAAAATGATGGTCTCCAACATGATTCTCATATGCAAATGGCATAATTGTTTTCTTTACTTAATTCAGAAATATGCAAAAACAAAGGCATTCTGTCAGGCTTTGAAGTATCTGTCTCCCACTTCTGAACATAATCACCAGGAGCCACACACTGCAAGTGAAGAGCTTTGTTGGCGGTGTAATATAGAGGGGAAGTACAATACAGCCTGATGCTGTTGAGCCAAGGTGAAGAAGGCTTGCATTGGAGAGACAGTGTTATAATGAATAGCCTTATGCAGAAAATGGAAAGCATGATCCCTCTCTTACGTCTGAAGTACTAATGTTAGTTTAGATTTGTCCCAAATCATATCCCTTTGCATGACAATCTGCTCACTCTCTTTCTTGTCTGTCCTGGTAAAGAAAACTACTCATCCTCTTCCCTGCTCCAGAGACCTGAATGGCATTAGATCGCAGTGAGGTGTGCAGAAGGGAATAGAGCTGGGCAAGAATGTGTTGAATAGTTTATTCACCGAGAAAATGCAGTTTCAGCCCACTCAAAACGATGTACAAAGTTGACGCCGTAGTTTTGGCTGGGAAAAGTTTGTCAGTGCCAGAACACTATTTGTGTGTCTCTCTGTATCCCCATTTATAACTCTTCACCCTGTGGTTAGGGCGCTCACCTCAGATGTGGGAAACCCAAGTTTGAATCGACACTCTGAAACAGGGCCTTGAACTCAGGTTTCTCCTTTCTCACTATCATGACCAATGGAACTGGAATCAGAGGGCCCATATTCCCTGGAGAGGTTACTGAGGGGACACCTGATAAATAGGGAATGTAGGGAGTTAGGCTGCAAGCAACTCAGCCACCTGAACAGAGCAGTGCACAGGGTTCAATACACTTCAACTTCTTCGAGTTAACTTGCATTCAGCTTAACTCTTTGCTAATGAAACATGATGGCAATGTTTAAGTTATGAGTCCTATGCAGTGTACTACACGATCTGTGAAGCCCTCTGGCACCCTGGATTTTGCAAACAGAAACCTAGACCAGCAATGGACTGGAGGTGGAGATATACACAGACCTGGCCATGCAGGAGGAGGATGACAGCAGCAAAGTCAAACTATTGTTTTACCTTACTGGGGAACAACGGAGAAAGTCTGCAGCTCTCTGAAGCTCACCACTGCCTTAAGCCTCACAACAGTCCTGGGAATCCTGGGGATAAATTGCTCTCCAAAGCAGAACCTGGAGTGACAGGTGTTTCATTCCAATCTGTAGGGGAGTTGATAGACTCCTATATGACTGCTTTGTGCACACTGGCTGCTACATGCCATTTTGGGGACTTGGCAGACTACCTGATTTGGGACAGAATAGTCTGTGGCACTTGGGATCACAACCTGTGGGAGAAGCTACTCCAGGAAGGTGATCTCACATCAGACAGATGCTTAAGAGAAAGGATGAAAGTCCTAGAAGGCACAACAGCCCCAGCAGTACATGTCATGAGACAACAGCAAAGTAGAGCAGGCGGCCAGGGTTCCATATCCATAGCGAGATGAATTTACTGTGGCAGACAGCATGAGCGGGTAAAGAAGTGCTCCACACTAGAACAGTGTTGCAAGGATATTGAACCATTTTAGCAGGATGTGTAAGCACAGAAGGTCTCAGAAATATTCAATCAGGTTTGTATAAGTGGATGGCACATCCCCAAGAGCAAGCATTTGTCATGCTGAAACATATGATAATGGGTACCCCTGTCCTGAAGTACTACCACCCAGGAGAGATACTGACACTCCACTGCAATGCACTGGAGAAAGGATTGGGTATAGCTATTTTGCAGGCACACCCAGTCACTTGTGCCAGCAGAACCCTGTTAGAGACTCCCACATAGAAAAAGAGCTTCTGGCTGTGGTATCTGGGGTGGAGTGATTCCATCAGTAAATATATGGCCACCCAGTAGTAGTGCAATCAGACCACAAACCCCACGAGATAGAAGGGTTTACCATGATTAAGTGCTCCAGAGAAATTGGAGTGCATGTTGATAAGCCTCCAGCACTACTAGGTAGAGATCAGATTACTGGTGTTAGCTGACACTCCAAGCTGGGCATATACACGAGCATCAGAGAGTTGGCGGGAGGGGATTGTCACAGGGGTGCACCTCTCACTGCTGGTCTGGCACCTCCTCGTGGTCACTCTGGTGATTAGTTTTCAAGGACCATACCACTGTCCACAGTTTGCATGCCATTTACTCTGTCTCCCTCTCTGGTCTGAAGCTCCTCTCTCACTCCAGGACCCACAACATCTCCTTTGTGACTCAACCCTCTGGCTAGATCACTCAGAGTTCCCCCTTCCAGCAGCAGTCCTAGGCAGTCTTCCCATTAGTTGCCTCAGTTCTAGATCACCCCCTCGGTGGCTGGTAGGGGAACCTGGGCCTACCCTCTTCTCCAGATTCCAGCCCAAGGACCCTCAGCTCAACAGTTCTGAGCTTCCTGTCTTCGCCCTCACTGCTCCTTCCCTGGACTGCTCCTTCCCACACTTCTCGTTCCTCTCCTTTCTCTGGGCATACCAGCTTCAAACCTTCCTCCCTCTTCTCAGGAAGTGACTACTGGCTGCTGCTTACCTTCCTACAGCTGTTCCCAGGAGCCCCCAAATACTCCTTCCTCTTCCCAAGGCATGACTGCCCTTTCTCCACAGCTGTCTAGTCTGTAGTCTGCTACCTGGCTTTATAGGCCCCATGCCACCTGTGCAGCCTGTTCCCTGGCTCCTGCTCCAGGTGCAGCCTGTGGAGTTAATTGGCTTTCCTGGCCACCTTAACCCTGCTCAGGCCTGTGTGGGGTGTACACCCCATCAGAGGGATCAGGAATTGATTCCATTAACACGCTGCACTATCTCCCAGTTTCAACAGTGAAGCTGACAGAAATCAGAGGCTACAGAAAAGGACATCCAATGACAGGCAGTCAAGAGAGTGATACTACTGCAGAATGGTTAGAAGACAAAAGCCAAGTACCAACAGGAACTGTGAAATTGACAAGAAAGCTGAGCAGCTACAGCCCAGCTGTTCCCTGCTCCCCTGTATAGCTGGGGAGCTGGACTATACTCTGGCTGGAAGCTGGGGAGAGAATGGACCCCACTTCCAGTGAGAAGTCCTGGCGGCTTTGGACCCTGCTCCCAGCTGGGAGCCAGACAGCCGTGTCAATGTCATAGCTTCCTGATCTGTGAAATTGACAAGGCAGTCCAGCTCCTGGCAGGGAGTGGGCAGGGGGGCCTGAGAAACTGGGGCAGCTAGACCCCAGTCCCCAGGGGTGAGAAGCCCAGGGCAGCTTCCCCTGGCTCCCAGCAGGGAATAGGGAGGGGAGAAGCCCATGGCAGCTTCCCCGCTCCTAGTGGGGGATGGGGGCAGCCTGCGGGGAGCCTGTGGGACAGCTGGGCTCCCAGCAGAGAGCTGCCAGTGGACCTGAGAGACCAGGCTCTCAGCTCCTCACAATGCCCTTCTTAGGTCGGTGGAAGCACTCCTGGTGAGGATGTGCACCACCGTCCCAAGGAAAGTCGGGGGGACATATAGGTTGACTTACATTTCTAGTGCATGCATACCCGGAGAATGACTCTGTAGTTTGATGATTAAGGCACTCACCTGGTATGTAGGATATGTAATTTAAATCTTCTCTCTGCCCAGTGAAGACAAGGGATTTGAATCCACATCACCTACTTCCCAGGTGAGTGCCTTAATCACCAGGCTACAGAGTTGTTCTCTTTGGCACAATTAACATTTAAGTATTTCTATAAAGTGGAACAACTTCAAGAGGAGAGTTTGAGAGAAATTCACCCTCAGAATAACTAATACCCTGATGGTAAGGATGCTTCCCTCCCTGGGTAGGGAGAGTGCTGACTTCAAGTCCTTGTTCCTGAGTGGGGATTCAAACGTGACTCTCTCACATCCCAGGCAAATGCCCTAACCACTGGGCTAAAGGTTACATAGGGAGACACACATACATGTATGTACATTTGCTGGCCCCAAATGGACTTTTCCAATGTATTGACAATTTACAGATCTAATTGAATATTTCCCCTGATTTTTCAGTTTGCTGGCCTACCCAAAACATCAATTATTTACAAAGTGTTAGAAGGGAATGAATCAAAGGATTCTGGTGAGGGAGACTACTTCACAGGAGAAAGACAAATATAATAAGGTTTGATTTTTAAGTTTTTCCCTCACAAAGTATCCTCAATAATTAACTGTGTCCCATCTTCTGAGATCAAGTTAAAAATCTTGACACTGGCTATCTGAAAAGTATTGGTATAATTGGCTCCTTCAAGCCCTCCATCTCTGTATGTGCTTAAAAGCTAATATAATCCGAGCTGCCTCTACACCTCTATAAAACGTTTGGTAAATCTGGATGTGATTAAGGATATATTTCCATTTTAAAATAAACACACTGAGAAATCTGGAAATCCCTTTTAAAGATCAAGAGATCTTCAGTTACAAAATAATAATAATAAAAAAATTCACTTAGATCATCAATAGTCCCTTTGGATGCCTTAAAGAGTACTTACTTACAAGGCTACATAAACTTTAACATCTTTCAGTTTTACTTCCTGAATATGTTTTGCACGGTCTTGCAATATAATTATATAGGTTTAATGTTATGGACAGATGCAGTGTGTGGTAAACCTTTTATTAAATGTTAAAATACATGTTTCTTATATAGCATGAAAATAGATCAAGGAGTCAAGGTCAAGCATCTCTTATGTGACATCACAATATGGCTATAGTTATAATTTCTTCTTTCCCTGAGGCTAGACTATTTTGCCAATGTGTTGGACAAAGAAAGCACCCCCCATTAGAGAGAAAATTATAGACCAGGTTGAAAGCTCTACTTTATACCATTCTTGAAGCAGACCTAGGTGACCAACTTATGGTTTTATCACTAATAAAACACATAGAAAATTACATGGCACAGTATAAACTCCTGTGTCAGACACCACAGAACAGGCATCTACAGGAAAAGTATATAGGATGTACGTACATACAGTACACATAAGCCTCTGTGTGTGTGTGTGTGTGTGTGTGTGTATATATATATCTATATAATATGCTAGATAGCTAGATCAATCTAGACAGATAGCTGCCAAGAGAGCGAGTGAGAGAGAGGAAACAATAGTAATATAAAAGGGAGGAGGAGGCCTTCTACTGGCAGTGGTTACAGAAGGAGAAGTGAATAAAGTGGAAATGCTGTGCTTCCCAGCTCCCACTGTTAGGGCCACAGAGGGTCACTGAACTGCACTTCATTTCCTATTCCACTCTCTGACTCCAACACTTTGAAGACTGCTGTAGGGATGTAATCTTTCTTCTTGCGCTCTAGTGAAAACCACACATAAAGATCAGTCATTCGCCTACTCTGTAATTCGCCATCGTCCTCTTTTCATTTGTGTGTATGTTTTAATGTGACTGTACAGACCATTATTTCTTTGAACGAATTTGCCATTCGTACTTATTTTGTAAAAAAAAAGAGTAATGCATTAGCTGATCACTCTCTGCATTCTACATGTTGCATGCTTCAAGGAAGTAAGTTCTTTCATTTTTCAGTTGCATATTCAGCATCTGCTTTTTGGGGGTTCAGTTCCCTAGAAAGGCTATTTTCTAAAAAGTTACATGTTCATTTGAACAGTAAATATTATTTAGCACTAAATCAAATAAAGTATCATCTACCAGTGGAGCACAGCTCCAAGAGTCTAAGAATAAGTAAGACTACGGGGCTCTAATATGGTGAGTGCCATGTATTCACTTCTTTTCAATGTGGCCTCCAAACCTTACTAGCACTGAAATTCCAGTTCTCCTTAAATTAAACGAGTTGCAGATCTATTTAGAAACAGAGGAGGTAAAACCCTGGCCCCTTTTAGAGTACTCTGAAGTTGGCCTTCTGAAAAACAAAGGTAATAAAATGGTGGAGCAAAAGGAAACCAGAAAAAGAGGTACAATAATGAATCACTCACTTTCTGGCTTGGACTCTCACTTGAAATTCTTACTCTAGATATGCTAAAATATATAGTGCAATAATGTAAATATTGCACACTAGAACATTTACCAAAACCAGGGAAAAACATCTTTTTAAAGTATAAATAGTATGCAACAGAAAATGCTATTTAAACTACTAAAGAAATACACAAACAAGATGCTGAAGTAATTATTTAACCTCCTTAGATCTATTACTTTTACAAAGGTACTGCACTTTTGGCTTTTACTTTTATAATATGCATTGTCTTTTCATCCTGGGATTCGATCCTGCAAAGTGCTGAGCACCCTGGCCCAATCCGGCAAAACACTCACGGCATCTGCTTAACTTAAAGCAAAAGTAGTTCCCCTGAAGGTACTGTGTATATTATGAACTCTTATGTTCACATTTGATGTTTTGTGAATAATTGCTACTTTAAACAAGAATTGTAGTGATTTTTAGCAACTAGTGAAACAGCTGCTGCAGTGAAGGGAATGTCTCTGGCTCACCAGTTACTTAACTCGTGACAGTGTAGTCCTGGATCTATCGTTAGGGTGCAATTCACACCAGTACAGAGGGCTCACTGAAGTTAAAGCTTTAAGGAGAGCACGGGGCTGTGTGCAGACTCCCTGTACTAGCGATCCCACTCAAAGCCCAGTGAAGTCAATGGGAGTCTTCACATTGACTTCAATGAGCTTTGGATCAGGCCTTATGAAAATTTCTCCCGCCAATGAATTTCACTATATGTGTTTCCAGATTATTTTCAAAAGCATGAGGGAAACATTAAAGCAATAGAATAAAAACAAAAATAAAAAAAAATTAGTGGCTTTGGTGCTGACAAATATCCTCAAATAATAGCAAAAGGGCTGCTCCTTTCTGTTTACTCTGAAGTCTTCTCTTGTGCTGCTTTAATTCACTTAGTTACATTAGGAAATCATCTCTGAAACCTCTGGAACACCTGAAATATTCATTCCTGTGGCACAGCAGTAGGCTCTTAAGACAGGTTTAGTAGATGTTCTTAAAGTTTTTACCATCCCTTGTCAAAATAAATCAAATTGTGCTAATCTCCACAAGCACTTTAAAAGGATTAAAATTACGGGGAATCATTTTATATACCAAATTACTTTGTATATTTCTATTCTTTTGAATGAGAGGGGGAAAATGAATTGAAAATCAAAAGAGGGAATTGCTCTTTTGATACAAGCCTTTTCTTTTCTACAGGCATAATTAAATAGATCTTAAAACACAAGAGTGAGAATGGGGAAGGGAAGGGGAGAGGAAGGATGGGAGGGAGGAAGATGGGGAAAACAGAGAGAGTTCAAAGGCCAGAAATTAAATGTTTACATCTCACTTTTCTAGGGGTGCTGGAACAGTTTGTATAGTGGGGGAGATGAGAGCCATTGAACCAAACTGTAAACCCTGTACATGATGGAAACTACTTCTCTTTTAAAGGCACATCAGATCAGATTCTCACCCCATCTGAGGATTGCCCTAGTCTGGAGGAGTCTCCTGATGACGTAGATCTCTTCTAGTTTGCTTCTACTGGCTGGCTACTCTCTCTCCAGTCCCTTGTGCAATGGAAGGCCTTGCCATTGGGGGTGGGAGGTGGGGAATGCTCAGTCACAGCACTGCTACGGTCTAGCTAAGGTGGTCTAACTGATACTGGGCTGGGCCAAGTCTTCAAGATTAGGGAGCCACGACTGGCTCCACCACTCAGCTCTACTCATACATACTTGGTGCAGCTGAGAATTCGGACCATTGCCAACAACTCTTCTACTTGTGTTTGACGGCAGTATATTTATAACTGTAAGATGACCTCCTATAAATAGGTACTAAGTAAAAAGACTTTTCCTTGCATGCAGCATTCTTTGCAGATAATACTTTCCTCATTTTTCTATCAATGGATCTTTCCTGGTGGTTCCAGGTCAAGGGGTTTCAAAATTCCCCCCCCCAGTTCATCATGACATAGCTTCTTCTGGGAGGAGGAGAAACATGGAAATGCCTGTCCTCTCTTTCTCTTTTCCTGCCCTGGTCCAGGAAAGTGCTGCTCAAACATGGTGAATCAGCTAAGCCAACAGGAGGGGCCGCAGGAACCAGGCAGCGGTCCCTTTACCCCTTTTGTAGAGCAGAGTGTGGGCATAGGTAGTGCCTAGGAAGGAAGTTGTGATGGAAGAAGCTGCAGCAGGGATGGGACATCATTAAGCGGGAGGGGCTAATGGTGACAGTGCTAGCATGTCCACTGAGGGTAGTAATCTGCGTGAAGGGCCTACATATAGTACAGCTCTTAATTCACCATGGAATGATGGCCCAAGAATCTCAAACATATATTCTGTCCCTGTAAACAAACAAATGGAGTCTGAGAGAGACTTTTTTTTAATAGGTTTTATCTGGGGTAAATACAAAGTAATAGTCCTAGTTAGTTTGCTTGCTTTGACTGTGCAGTTTCTCTCCAAAGGAGCAACTAAGAAGGGGGAAAACGTAGGAAACTTCAGAGCTAGGGGGGCAAGATGATCCCCCACTCCCTCCACAAAACTCCAGGAGCCTGATTTTCACACCCCAGGATACGAAGAACTGAACGCTGGAGTTATTGGGACTTTCCTGTGTCCTACAAGGAAGCAGCTGGTGCTGGAAGGAGAGAGGGTTTTCCTTTTGCCTTTGAATCACTGGGGTATTGCAACCTATCAGGCCTTCCTCAAGCAGGTAGGGGAAAATAGAGACATTTGATTGGAAGTGTGGTTATATGGGGGAACTAATGGGGAAGGAGGGACATGATATGATAAGCATCATAGCATTTGGAGGTCTGTCTGAACCGTTCATGAACAACTTTTTGAGGCCTCTACATCACTGTTTCTTAGATGAAGGTGTGCAGTGTTTCTGCTGTGCTGTGTGCCTGTTCTTATAAGTTTTAGCAGTGTTGATGTTGGGTATCTTTATGTACAGGGGAGGAGGGGGGAGAGGGTTCAGCAAATATTTGCTTTAATAAAAACTTCTGAATTCTCTTTGGCTGTGCCCTTTCATGTTTGATTGCCACTAATGTTCTCGTGATTAAGTTTAGTAGAAGGAATGTTTGCGGAAAGAGCAACTTTTAAATGAATATTGGAGAATGTTCACAGGGAGAGAATTTTGAACTTGTAAATGTGAGTAATCACAAGAGAAACCTGATTCTAAGTTTTACATTCAACAAATCAGGAAAGAGAAACAGAGAAAAAGGCATGAGAAGAGTGGGAGGGGTATGATGTACTACTAGTCATGGCCTGAGAAAACAACAGAGCAAAGTATCATTTAAACAATGAGAGGCCTGGGAGTCCCTCTACCCATTATTTATTGCAAGATGGAGATGGAGGAGTTGCCTAAACCCCACATACTTACTTGACAAAGAATCCAGAACAGATAGTTAACTGAAGGGACTGGGGAGATGAAAATTTTGAGCAAATGTTGCAGCTCCTGAGAAGCTGAAGGCCGCTAAAACAACATATCTGAACCCGTAATGTACTTGATTCACTGAATCACAACTTCAGCAACATCCACATTTTCTCCACACAGGGACAGGTCTGTGGAGGTCCAGACTTGAAGAGGGACCTCAGATATTCAGAAAGAAAAATCCATTATAGCCCTGTGAAATAGGAAACTGCAACTTCAGTAAAGGTTCATATATTATATATATTCATTTTAGGAATTTCTTTTTAGGGGTCCCACTCTCAGCCATTTTCCTTACTTCTTCCTGCTGAGAAACACTGTAGAGGTGGAGTGATAAAAAGAAGTGGAGAGCACTGTGCAAATACTCCATGCTTACAGGAAAGGAGGAAAAATCAAATAAAATTTAAGAAGACCAAGGGGAAATGGATGGAGCTGGTCATTTATACTGCATGTGACTAAAAAGTCCTTGCCTTCTGCTTCTGGGGAGGTAAGGCTATAAAGTTCTTGCTGTACTGGAATTTTTATTCTGGCACAGAAAAGGTGATTTATAACAAGTGACAGTTTCTTATACAGAAAAACCTTGCCATTTAAGCTTTTTCGAAGAACACAGGAAGTAGCACCAGTGATACAGGAATTGTAGCATTATTAATGAAGTACCATATCAGATTAAAGATGCATCACTTCACACAAAAGAAAAGAGGAAAAAGGACATTCTAAACAAAGTGTCTTAAGCATTCACATACACCATAAATATGATTGAAATATGAAAAATCTGCCTGGATGCACTAACAAACAAATCACTAAAAAGGCTCTTGCACCCACTCTTTTAAATTAAGACATGCATGCACACATACACAGAGGAAAAATAAGCAAGGAAATTCTTTCCGATAGCCAGTTTCAGGAATACAACTGTTCTCCTGTGCTAGCAGCTATTGCTAGCCAAATAAAATATCACTGTTCCACTAGGAAATGGTTAGCTAAACAGAAAGTGCAATGAATCTGCAGCTGATGAATATAAGGATTTCTCCATGAAGTCCCTTGTGTCAAAAATTATTATAGAGACTTTCTGTAATTTAGGACATTCCCAAGACTGGTTACTCAGTGTTATGTAAATGACAAATGGCTAGAAAGAAATACCTTGGAACAGATGAATAAAGCATTTGGTTCATAGAGAAAGAGATCAATATAGGTTTGATTGGAAGGGTTGAAGTGTTAAAATTATAACACTTTAGTAACCTTCATTTGGACATTATTATTTTAATTAGCAAACACTAAAAAGATACTTTAAAAAAAAAGAAAAGAAAAGCAATTCCCTTGATTTTCCAAGGAGTGAATTCCACCTCCAGTTACAGATAAATGGTTAAGCAATTGATGGCCAGGTGTGTCAACACAGTAACGGACTGGTATTCTCATTCTTTTTCATTCACACAGTATGCTATGCTAGGGGATAGAAAAATAGAATGTGGCATTTTAAAACTGACTCAGCAATGTTCTAGTGCACCAAACCATGGGGTGGTTTTCTGCTTTCTTCCAGAGATGGAGGACTTAGTGTGTTATGCTTTTCAATGGGGTTACACGGGGCCACATTTGTATACAGGCTTTCCTTCTCCCTCCCCACCCTCACAACCCCTGTTCAAGGACCAAACACAACAAGGTGGTGGGGCAGGGGGAGGAAGAAGAAGGACACTAAGGAATGGTGCTTGTGTGCACTCTCACTGCATGCTGGGAAGAAATTCATGGTTCTGAGGGAAATAAAACAACTATAGCAGCATTTCTCAAACTGGGGTCCCCGCTCGTGGCGGCCAGTAAGTCCCTCGGCCTGCGCCACTTCCAGCAGCTCCCATTGGCCTGGAGCAGTGAACTGCAGCCAGTGGGAGCCCTGATCGGCCGGACCTGCGGACAGGGCAGGTAAACAAACCGGCCCGGCCTGCCAGGGGCTTTCCCTACACAGTTTGAGAAACACTGAACTATAGTGTCTCAGGAGTGAGAATGGAGTTATGGACGTGGCTACCTCCGTCTTCCACACAGGGCAGGAAAAATCTCTATACAGGGAGGGTCCAAGATGTGCATGGATCTCAAAGGCCTGATTTGATCTTTGTTGTTGTAGCAATGTTGGGCCCAGGACATTAGAGAGACAAGGTGGGTGGAGTTTCCCGCACCTGAAGAAGAGCTGTTTGTAAGCTTGAAAGCTTACATCTCTCACTAACAGCAGTTGGTCCAATAAGATATATTATCTCACCCATCTTGTGTCTCTGATTTGACTTCTTTTTTCATTCCTTGCTCAGACAAATGCCCATTGAAATCAGTGGGAGACTGAATAAAGAGTGAATGCCAATAGAGAAAGAATTTGGCCCTGTGAAAGGAAATTCTCTTTAAATTTCTTCAGAATCCTCATTTCCCTGAGCTTTATTTGTCACATTTGTTTACTTATGACTAGCTCACTCACCACTGGAACTTCTATCCTCTTTATTTCCTTCAAAATACTATGCATAATACTTGGGTGAGATTCCCTTCTCAATAACAGACATTTATTTTATTATTCTTATTTTACACCTTTTGGGATATCTGTACCTCTGGCCTCTCTGTAGCCTTCTTACTGCCCTCCACAATACTTGCTCCAAAATCCCTTTAATAAAAGATGGCTCGAGCAACATATGGCATTCCAAATGTGGCCTCACTAGCTTTTCACGTAGTGCTAGGATATTTTCTCTGACTTAGTTTCAATACCTTCATTTATACATGCCTCAGTTTTGTTTGCTTTATTTTTTTTTAAACTTCTGTTAAGGCACCGGGACAAATGCTGTAGAATTTTATTCAAATACCACCCCAATCCCTTCCTATTGAGCGTACAGCCATAGATGGTCCCTTTTTTGGATATTGGGTCCAGTGAAGCTCTAAATGTGTCTTGTTTCCCCAGGCTACTATCTTGTGGACTAGATTATCACTAGAGCTAAGTGAACCATATGTATAAAATAAGTCACTCATCCCTTGAATTATACCAAACTTTGTTGGAAGTTTGAAAATGTTCACTCGATTTTTGTTCATCTACTGTTCACTTCCTGGGCTTGGTGAGGAATAGAATGCTGCAGTGTTAGGAGAAATTATGTTCCTTTGACATTTTCAGCTGAAATGGAAACAGGAAACGAGATATAGTTCTGTGGTCAGGGAATTGTTTCATTGCCTATGTAACACCTTCAGTCCCTGGCCACTATTATCCATGCTGCTGTAAATTGAAGATTAGATTATTGTATGTACCTAACACAGTGTTTCTCAAACTGGGGTCACCGCTTGTGCAGGGAAAGCCCCGGCAGGCCGGGCTGGTTTGTTTACCTGCCCTGTCTGCAGATCCGGCCAATTGCGGCTCCCATTGGCCGCGGTTCGCTGGTGCAGGCCAATGGGAGTTGCTTGAAGCGGCATGGGCCGAGGGACTTACTGGCCGCTTTTACCCCATCTCTTCTCTTTGTCCTGCCCAAACCTTATCTTTTAATCTTTTCCCCTGTCACAAGTTCTGAGGTCTCGTACCTTTAATCTTTCCACCTGTCATTCAATATCACCCGCTCCCTGACCCCCTTTCCCTTCCTTTTCTCTGACCCCTTCTCTCTCAAACTAGAAGTATGTCCTGGTTTTCCTCATCCTCAAAAAAACTGTCCCATGTTCCTATTGCCTCTCTATCTACTGACCAGTTTCCCTTTTAACTTTTCACTTCTAACCTCACTGTGATAAGGATGGCAGGATCTGTCCTTTCTTTCCGATTCATATTGCTTGCCTGACACTGGAAAATCTTTTACTCAAAAAGGTACTACAACGGTAGCTGACTGATATCAGACAAAGAATATGAGGATTCAGGAATTTTTGAAGTCTGGATGAGCTAAAAGAGCTACCAGATTATCATCCCTTCTATCGGAATAGAGAGGCAGATGCTGAAATGTTAGTAACTGAACAGCTTTTTAAAGACAGGGGAAAAAAATCAGTGGAATGAGTTAATTAGATAATGAAGGGGATAGATTTAGTAATTAATTCAGGTTATATAAAGCTGTTGAGAATACGATGTAGATAACTCATTGAGAAAGGCCCATCGGGGCCTCAATGCTTCGCCTTCCCCCCCAGCCCCTCCTCAGTATGAAATCTTTTCTGAAAAATACTACTAGACATTTTGAAAGAAAGTCTGTTCTGATATATAGTAACTGGTGTGCACAGAAATATTTTTCTTGTTTATGAACCACTTACTTAAGCCATTTGTTTTGGCAAGGGAGGGTGAAATACCTTTGCTAGAACTGTGCAAAATATAGTACTTGATCAGCCCCATGCCAGGAGGGTATGTGCCGAGGCGAGGAAGGGAATGGAGAAGGGTAAACTCACAGGCCGAGGAGGTGCCCTTAATGTCACTGGGAAGTAGCATATTGGAGCAGGCTTACCCTTTTGGTCATCATACTCCTATGTAATGAGCTGTGGGTGGCCTGTGTTGGCTGACACATGGGCACCAAAACATCCCCAGCAATAACTTCCATTAGACATGGGTCTCAACCAACCCCCTGGATACTGAGTATTCTTCAAGGGTCACCACCATACTGGGCATACCTGAAATCAGGTCTGACACTATGGACATGAATAAGCTTGCTGCTTCACATTGCAAGGATGACTTCTTTAAATGGAAGAGAGCTGACAGAATGCAACCTTCCCCATGGAGAGAAAAAAGGTTACTAGAAGTCATGCAGGGATTCAATGTGCCAGGCACAAAATTAGAATCCTAATAATATATATTACTTTGGTAGAATTTTAAATTAGGATAACCTGTGTTAAATAAAAATAACTGAATTGGTTTAAAATAAGTGATCAAATATGTTCCAAGAGAGGGAATTATCTATGCATACAATATGATTTTAATATTGTACATATTATATTACAAATGTACACACAGATCCAAAAATGGATTGCAGGCAGGCAGAATGCTGGGCCCATGGAGAGTCCTCCCCCTGAAGTTAGGGTTGCACCTTTATAAAGCATTAAAAGTAATCAGAAATAAACAATACTCTTCTAATGTTATAAGTGACTTTATACTAAATTATTAGGAAAAAAAGCCATTTCAGTTTATCATTTGTTATCAAGTACTTAGGAAGGTTACCTTCATTTAAAGTGTTACCATAATTGAAGTGTAAAAGATCTTGGTTGTTCTGCAATACCTGGTTAGGAAACAAAGTACCTCACGCATGATAAATCAATGCTTCCAAAACCACATTGTGTTGTATGAATCTCAAAGAAGCACGAGCTTTAAAATTCAAATCCCACACTAATGCCAAGAAACCAAGGAAGGCCATTTTTCATGGGATTCCACCACGATAATGACCACAGCAATGGCAGAGAAACTATTACAGATGAGCCACACTGAATGTGATATGAGTTAAATATCTAAAGTACAATTCATCAGCAGTGCATAAATAAATTGCAAAGAGGGAGAGGGAGAGGGAAAGGGGAAGGGGAAAAAAGGTATTTTATTCTATTGATACATTTAGTAAGTCTCCATAACCCATTTCCTTTTCCCAGTGATTTTTCTGAGCCAAACATTCAAGACTTAGTTGAAACTGAAGATAATGTTAACACTTTGTCAAGCATTTGAATCGCTTCCAGCATATTGTAGTATAATCCGCTGTCCACAAACATCCCCTTCATTATTGCCTAATTACATGCAAATTTCATAAAATGAATGAGTTTTAAGTACTTGTCAATCTGTCATCCTAGGAACCACTGAAACATTTTGACTGCTAGATAAATAATCAGCAATAATCACACTATGCAAATTTGATATTTTCTGTACAATTATCTGAAACCATAAATAACTGGACACAAAGACATTTGGCATTCTCTCAGAAAGACTTGACCTACAGGGTTTTTTATTCCCGACAAACATGCTAGCAGAATTTTTAAAACTCTGACTAGATAAATGTGACCAGTAGGAACATTATCAGCACTTAGTGTATTCATATTTTGTTTTATTTTTATCTAAGGTGGGGTTCCTTTCTTTAAGATTAACTGCACTAACTCATAATTCCATTTGTGCTCAGGCTTCTAGTTCTCTTCCTTTTTGCATTTCTTCTTTATTTCTTAATCTTTAATTTTGTTCTTGTTTAATTTTTCTTTTCAAGTAATCAAGAAAAGAGGTGGGAGAGGCTGTTACCTGTTAATATTTTTTTCCATTGTAGAGCTCTTATGGTGGTTTTTATCATGATTCATTTTTGACATTTCTAACACACTACAGGCACTTCAGTAGAACCAATACCAGGAGGCTAATTATCAGCATTATAGACAAGCTTAGAAATGTATAAACAGTCCATGCAGGTGAACTTACAGAATCTAGAGCTACTTCTATATTCTATTTACGGTGTGTGTGTGTGTGTGTGTGTGTGTGTGTGTGTGTGTGTGTGTGTGTGTGTGTGTACGGATGTGTTTGTGGGTGTGGATGTGTGTTTTGAATTCTTAAATACTGGCTCAGAAATTGATGTTTTCCTATAAACAGTAATAAAGCTCTCAGAAACAAAACCACATCAACTAAAAAAAAAGATGACTGAAAATCTGAAAAATGAAACATGACTAAAATGTTACCATTAGTACTGGCATAAAGTACTGGCAAAATACTAAGGCCAAGAATTTGGTGAATACTGCAAAATAATTGTTTATGATTATTTCCTTGATTTTTTAAAAATTAATTTGCTTTAACTACATTAACATTATTTTCTACAAATATTCTAGGGCCCGATTCAGCTCCCATTGAAGTTAACAGGAGACTATCTATTGACTTTAAATGTGGTTTGGTTGGATCCCCAGGGAATCAACTTCACCAGCACAAATATCTGTAAAAATCAAGTTTTAAATTCAAGTGCCTGAATATTTACTGAAAATGAATCTCAAATGTGATAAGTAAATGACTATATGATTTTCAACATTTTGGAATTGTTATTTTTATATTTAAATATGCAATGCAAAATTCACACTGTTACTGGTTGGATGCACAAGTCATCCAACTGAGTAGCAGACCCAATGTTGCATTACTTTTGCAACAAACAATACAATGCACATTTTGAATTGTCGGTATTCTCATTTAATTGTTCACAAATTATTCATTAAAGAAATTTGTGATTAATTTTGAATAATGAATAAATTTGAGGATTTCATAGTTTGTTCATGGATAACTCATGATCTGTAAAAGATGAAATTCATCAAATAAGTAATTCTTTACAAAATATTCACTTATCTGTACAGTATGCTATAGGAACATTTTAACAGCCCAATAACTTCCTCTCATGCCTCTAATCTAAAAATGTGTCTATTATATTAATTTTTTGCTTCTCACAAACAAGAAATTAATAATAAAGGTCCTTGAACACAACACTAGACTCATCAACCACTCTTTTTTCGTCAGATCAGCTTCTAGTGAGATGAATAGGTAATAATACTCTTTTATTTACACCATGCACAAAATTCTGGCAAATGTGACAGCTTTGTGAGCTAAAGTCTAGTGCACTTGAAATGTAGCTTACAGGTTCAAAATCATCTTACTGAAACCCCCTTTTTATCAGGGATCTTAATGGAATTATTTTCTATCATCTTAGCTATTCGGTATTCAAATATTTGAATTCAATAGAGGCATGTGGAAATGTGCGTCTGCAAACTGTTTCAAGACTTGCAGTGGCAGCAACAAACAGAATCAATAGATGTACACCTGCTGGATAAGAAAAATGAAATGCTCATCATAGCTGACTTTTCCAAAATTCTACCAATGCCAATGAACCAGTGAATGGTGATTATTTTATAGGATGTACAAAACCACTGTAGTCTACATAGAAGTTTATAGTACTGAATGTTTAGGGGTCACCAAAGGTGAATAAATACTGAGAATTCTGGATCTAGAAATATTCTTGTGATAAATACTCCCGAGGGAATTCTGCACCACTGTGCAATGCAGAATTTTGCAGAAATCACTGTTGTGCATGCAGAATTTCCTTTTCTCCACAGAAATGGGCTTAAGAACTGCTGGCTGCCACTAAGGGCCGCTGGACCTGGCAAAGCCCAGCTTGCACATAGAAGACACTGCCGGGGGAAGGGGGAGGGACTTAGAGGGGTCCTAGCTGCTGCAGTTCTGCACATGCCCTGAGGGAAGGAGACAGTGGTGCTCAGCAAACTCCACACACTTGGTACTTAGCATCAGGCTGTTTCTCCCTCTGGATCCCTGGGCTCTGAGAGGTAGGGAGGCAGGTGTCTGGGCTACGGGGGGCCCTGTGGCTGGGCTCTAGGGGTGAGGGGGTGAGGGTATCTGGCTGGGGGGGCATGGCTGCGTTCTGGAGCGGGAGGGGCAGAGAAACAGCAACTGGCTGTTGTAGGGTTTTCTTTAACTCTCTACTCCTCTGTGAATTTTTGTGTGTCTCTGTATTATTACAATCATACTTGCTGACAGATATTTTGAAATAAATTACCAAAATAATTGAAACTGGCATGATTATATAGTGTTATTTTGACAAATACAATTTGCAGAATTTCCCAGAATGTTAAAGTATTGTGCACAGAATTTTTAATTTTGTGGCACAGAATTCCCCCAGGAGTAGATAAAGAACTCTTCTGTGCCTTGTGCATATTTCTTATTTCCCTATTCCAAGCCCTCATGTTTTTTCTTGTCACAAGCCCAATTCCACAGTCCCTTGCTACGGCATATGTCTAGTTCCTTTTTTTTGTAAGTCTAAAATAAATAGGATCAGTTCAGTCAGGGCATTCCAAAAGTGGGGAATGGCGTGGAAGAAATCAGAGGAGGGCAGGTTAGGGAGTGGTGAGGCTGGCATCATTGGTTGAGCAGATTGGATGGAATAGTATAAAAGCCAAAAGCACATAAGTAGGAAAGGGTGAGTTGTGATGAGTCAGTTGAGTTTGAGGTGTTGTGCAGTAAAAAAAGCACATGTTGGACCTGGTAGATCCAACTCTCATCTGAGTCTTCTGTCATCAAGAACAACACTTTTTTGAGGGAGGATGCGGGGTAGCTTTTTGGGTGGGGGCAGCCTTAGTAATGGCTCTTTTGCAATTTAGACCCTAAATCTTAGAACAATGCTCTAGATCACCAAGAATATGACAAAAAATTACCCGTAAGATCCACTGTGAAAATGTAGTGCTTACTGTTATGTAGCCAGAAAAAAACAATTGTGTGTAAAATTGATGGAGTTTTATTTACAAGTTATGGTAGAATTTAAACTGTACTTTGATCACCAGTTGCATGGATGAGCACTGTTTTTCAATACTCATTCCAAGTCACCTGGCTTCATTTCAAAATCCAGTCATAGTGTTAACATGCCACCTGCAAACTCTCTTTGCCTTTCAGCTTCATCAAAAATAATTATATGGGAAAGATCTCTTTCACCAAGAACTGATCTGTGGCCTGTGCTTACAAGACCCTGCCCATTTCTTTCTGACAAGTGAGAAATAGTGTTAAATGAGAGGTTTGGACTGATGTTCTTTTGAAGGCCTTCATCATTACAGTGTTGAGGTTTGTGACATTATACTTAGCAGTTGGCTAGAATTTCCATCATAACTCCCTAATTCAAAAGGGATTGATAACTCAGAAGATTAACCCTCTGGATTCTGATTCATATAGCATTCAGCAACCTGGCATATGTGAATCACATGCTGCAATTTTATAAGCACTTAACATTAATGTGAGAATATAAAGTATACCACCTTGTTTTCAGTCACATAAGTGTAAGGCTGGTTCATTGTGAACTCATACATGTTGACTCTCCTCCTTCCTTCCTTCTACTGCTGTAGTTTAGCATCACTCACATCAGTCATGATAGAGCAAGAGAAAACAATAGCAGTAGCACAGTATATTAATAGTTTACAAGGATGACATGGATTCTTCTCCATTCCTAGTACATACAACATGCAGGAACTACAAAATGATTCCCCACCCCCAAAAAAAATTGAATAAAAAAAAAAGTGACTTTTAAAAAAAAATAATTGAAACTTGCTGCTTCCTGAGACTTTGATTTATGTTATAGTATGAATATGTTATAAAAGATACACCCAGTCTCCTTTAAGGAGGTTTATTCTCTTAAAACAGGCAAGTAAAACAAACAAACAAACAGAAAAACAGTTCTGAACTTTTCTCTCAGGCTTCAGGGCTACCTGGGTCTCATCTCCCTTCCATCTCCTGTTTGAGGCTAAGAAACCCAAATTGTTCTTCTCCACAACTATCGGCCAAAGCAGGCACTTGACTACCCTGACACTCAGTCATTTCATCAACCTTGAACCTTCAGGTCGACTTCTGCTGTCAGGTAAACGTGGGTCTGACCATGGACACACGAGACAAGTACAGGGAAATGTTTGCCTAGATTATTCACCTCTGCCTGATCTTCCTGGACAAAAGTGCATGCACAACCAGAATCTACAAGTCCCTTAGTCACTAACTGGTACTCTTTGCAGCTCTGGGCAGAACCTTCAGTCGCTGCTCCAGGCAATCTGATCCATGACTTCTCTATTAAGATGGTCTCTGGGCAGACTGTCCATGTTGAATCTTCCCAGGCTCCTGCCTTTGCCACCCCTCAAATATTTTGAGGAAGGCTTCAGGGTCATCTTTTGGTCCAAGCTTCACCAGGCCCAGGCCAGCCAATGCAAGGCCCCATACCTATTGTGTTGCCTTGTGTCCATTGGCCCAGTTGTTTCTGCAGCTACTCCTGCTGTTCGAACTGGATTTCTTGACACCTCTGTTATGCTGCAAACTGCTATCCTTCTACTGCTTTTCCATATGTCACAGAGCATGTCTTCTCCCCAGCTTTCCAAACACTTTCTTCCATACCCAGTCTCTTTTGATAAGGTTTATTCTCTTAAAACAGGCAAGTAAGCAAACAGAAAAATAGTCTTTGAACTCTCTCCTTTTCTCACATGCTTCAGGGCCATCCCTCCCAAGGATCTCTTATCCTTCTGCTCCTGGCAGCTTCCCAGTTCTGGTCAGCTCTGCTTTCTGAACACTTAGCCCTGCTCCAAGGACCCACTACAGGAGTTAACTCCACTCCACTGTAGCTTCCCTTCCTCAGGCACAGCCTGTCTCAATCACTTCCTTCCACCTTCCATTTCAAGGCCCCTGGCAGCCCTTTATAGGCCAGGTATAGCCCAGACTTCTTTAATTGTCTGGCTTGAGCTTGCCTACTCTGACACAGGGGAGATGGGCCCAATTCTACTCACAGGAACCAGCTACCCTGTGAGACTGTTAGTCTCTAGTATCCCTATTTCATCATCATCACCATCATCTACTATCCATTAGAACACGAGAATGGCTATATTGGGTCAGACTAAAGGTTCATCTAGCCCAGTATCCTGTCCAGAGGGAATGAACTGAGCATGTAATCATCAAAGTAATGCAAATTGGAAAACATAATCCCAACAGAAGCTGGGAATGGGTGGCAGGGGATGGATCATTTGATGATTACCTGCTCTGTTCATTCCCTATGGGGCACCTGGCATTGGCCACTGTCAGAAGACAGGATACTGGGCTAGATGGACCTTTGGTCTGACCCAGTATGGCCATTCTTAGTTCTTATGTTAAGCGATCCATCCTCTGTCGCCGATTCCCAGCTTCTGGCAAACAGAGGCTAGGGATACCGTCCCTGCCTATCCTGGCTAATAGCCATTGATGGACCTATCCTCCATGAACTTATCTAGTTCTGCTATAGTCTTGGCCTTCACAATATCCTCTGGCAAAGAATTCCACAGGTTGACTATGCGTTGTGTGAATATTTCCTTTTGTTTGTTTTAAATCTTCTGCCTATTAATTTCATTTGGTGACCCCTAGTTCTTGTGTTATGAAAAGGAGTAAATAACACTTCCTTATTTACTTTCTCCATACCAGTCATGATTTTATAGACCTCTATCATATCCCTCCATTGTTAAGCTTTTCTCCAGTTACAAGTTCATGATGCACGGCTTCGTCTGATTAGCCAGTGGCAAGATGGGGAGAAAGCATGCACAGAAAAAGTGCTATCAGAAACATAGCCTGGGAAAGTAGCATATCACATCCATGACTCCCATAACCAGAAGTCCTGAAACTTGATCTGAAGCCTGAGCGTGATTCAATTTACATGATTTTTTATTTTAGGTTCCTGACTTCTTCTTAATGGCCTTATTTTCTCAACTCTGTCACTGTTAATTCTTTCTTTCTTTTGGTGTTTGATGTTTTGAGGTGCATTCCATAACTGGAGAATCCTTCTGCGTGTTTACATATAATTGTTTTCTTTTTGTTAGTCTATTAGATTTCCCATACTTTAGATTGTTTGGTATCCTAAAAGTTACCAGGTCAATCTAACGCCATTATGTTGGTTCTGAGTTTTGAATACATGCAGGAGACAAAGCATTCCACTTCATGTTGAATTTTTCTTTTCTAGTAGTGATGAGTGTGTATTTACGTCAGTGTTATACCCCTCTTCCCACTGTCAACTATATAATATTAAGATCTGGTCAAAACTCAGAATGTCTGTTCCTGCTGTCAGTTCAACAGTGCCACAGCAGCCCCTGGCTCTAGGGAGGTAAAATTGCAGGGAAAATCCTACTTGACCCCTGCAACTCTAGTCTAAAGCATGCTCTACCGCTCTGCAGGAATAGAGCAAGGCCAGTTTAGTTGCACGTAGAAGCTATCAGGAGATGGTGCATGCTGAGTGCAGAAAGAATCTTCAGAAAATTAAGCTGCTACCCTCTAACATATCTCTATTTAGAATGTGTGAACTGAGGTTCTAGGGAAGATAGAAGTTGGCCAAATTTGGGTGGATTTTCTCAGTGATAGCAAAAGACACATTCCTGACACCAGAGTGACACTCTTGCCAAATTTCAAATCCCTACTGCAAAGCATGGAGGTGCTAGAGCTTCACAAAATGGTTGTCACATTTTTTTTAAACATTGGCAGAACAATGTATTTGTGCCTAACCTCATTATGAGAAACAGTGGAACCATTTTAGTTGAAACTTTCCAAAAATTTCAGCCTGAGGCAGACACACAGCATGGAAAATTTCAGCCCAAATGTTTTAAGCCTGGCAAAGTAATAAGTAACTAAAAACACGGTCTTATACTGGAACGTTGCAGGCAACCTAAATTGTAAGCTTCTCTACCTGATCCACTTATAATAGATATCTTTTGCAATATATACCATGCATTCAGGCCTCTTGCCATAATTTTTCTTAATACTCCCAATATATATCTTCATAAT
Organism: Mauremys mutica; assembly: GCF_020497125.1. NCBI lineage: Eukaryota > Metazoa > Chordata > Testudines > Geoemydidae > Mauremys > Mauremys mutica. The sequence continues at coordinate 249,213,338 of NC_059072.1, read as the reverse complement.
CCTGACCTCCAAACTCTCATAATATAACATTTTATCAACACACTACTTTATAAATGTGGAATTACATTTTGGTAGGAGATGCTAAGTATGTGCCAACTTGACATGAATTGTCTTTTGTCTGAGAAGGTTTTGATGCCATTTTCTTTTAGTATCCTTTCCTACATTCAGTGATCCATGGAGATAAAGGTGGTGATTATTAAAAATGTTTTCTTCTGTTCCTTTTGTATTGCATGCATTTTTTATGAAGCTGTCGTTGTTAAATCTCTCAGTGTCCCTCAATTTCTTATGCCCAGTCCTGTTTTATCACTAGTTAGCTTGTGGAGGCAAATAATATGCACAGAATTATTCTGTCCATCAAGTTTTCTAATAGTCAATATCCTGACAAGGATCACTGAGTGTTTATCAGCTGAGATCTGGATAATCCCATTAAGTTATCCCATGGTTACATTATTCAGTAAGTTCTCTCTCTCTAGCCACAGTTGACTGGACATATTTATAAATGCTCTTTAGCTGCATGAAACATTTTTTGGATATGATACTTGTTGCACACCATACACATATCATGTAAACTGTGCCTCAGTCTTTGTTACTTATTAGTTGTTACATATTTGAGTCTGCAAGAATGAGGTTTATCCTATGGGCACTGTAATTGTGCACTGTATGTACCATGGAGTAAGATGATGTAAGACATTATGCACTGTTGCTATAAAGTTTAAGTTTCATTCAGGTGGAACTACATGGATTACCTGTGGAGGAGGATCTGGGCCAGTAATGACCTAGACTGAAGTATTGATTTCACAGCAAATAACTGGGATTTCTTCTCTTTAATTTCAGTTACTTTTCAGGTGATTTGGCGTGACTTTTAAAGGTACACACAGTAGTAGACAAACTGCATTTAGGGACAGCATATCATTATTTATTTGCTCCAGCGTTTATTCCCCAAGAAAAGCAAGCAGTTCTTTGCCTTCAGTGGGAAAATTCACAGTGATTCAGCACTTATTGAATGCATTAGGTGACTGTGCTAGAGTAAGAGAATTGTGGTTGTGATGGATAGCCCTCTTTGCTTTGAGTTTTGATGAATTTTTTTCATCAAAATTCAATTTTTGACTAACTATCTCCTCCCCACCATTTTTTTCTGCCCACCTCTAGTCTTGAAAGATGAGATAGACTTTTTTTTGCTGCCAGTGTTGAGGAATACGTAAAGACCTACAATATAAGTCTTTACTAAATCATTGCTGTAGTAATTGGGAGATGATGAATGTGACCTCCCTTTTGTCTGGTGCTCATAGATACTGAAATAAAAGATTGGGTTGAAGTGTCTGATACTGCATTGAAGTCAATGGGAATTTTACTATTGACTTTAATAGACACAGATTGAAGCCCTAAATTAACCACATGATACTGGAATTTTCTATGGACACAACATTTTAGTCACAGTCCTATGATTTTTAAATTAGGCTACGTATATTTTTTAAATCAACCACTTAGAGTGTTCAGGTGGATAAAAAATTCCATTTCACAAAAATATATCTCTAGGATATTATCCACTAAGGAAGGAGACAAATTGTTAATTTAGCACATATTTTCCCACATTTTTTTCTAAGGAAAAAAGAATGGCTGGTGGCATAAAATAATGCATTATTGTTTAATTCTGAAATAAAAAAAATATATACAGAAAAAAAAAATCTTACTATTCCTTCAGAGGTACACAAAAAACCTTTGATGTGCTGTGAGCATGAAAACAGGTTAAAATTGAAATATTTGTATATGCAACATCTCATTTTACATTACGAACATTTGTTTCTTCTAAAATCAAAATCTATTTCCTAAGTGGTTTCATTTTTAGTACATTTTTATCAAATTATATAAACTGCTTTCCATGAGGTCTGTGACATGGAAGCTGTAAGCAGAGTATATCCCTTTACCATGACATTTCATTTTTCATTCATCCTATAGTAAAACCAATATGATTATTAAAATCAAAATGGCCACAATATTACAGCTTTCTTTTTAGACAAAAAAAATGAATGCAACTTACTAATTGATAGAGAACAAATTGACCCCTAGTTTAAGGTATATAGTATTTACAGTATGCCTAATTTTCTTTCATTGCTGAATCCTGGTATGAGAAATGTCCCACCTCCTTATATCAAATACAACTCTCCCCCCCTCCCAACCCTGCTTGCATGCACATACCATAATTTTTCTAGAAGTCTGCCTTTGTTACCATTGGACAGGACATGTAGGGTGGCCTGCTGCCAGATAAATCAGCTACATTCACCTTCCACAGTTACTAATAAAACCATGTATCTTTTATTTTTTAATTGTTTTTTTTCTGGGGGAGGGTTGTCACAGATTCAGAAACTAGTTAAAATCCATCTTTCAAACAGCTTCCTTTCAAAACTCATCTAAACGTAGTGTCTAGCTGCTAAACCTATGGGACTTTTGTATTGGAACGGCAGATGAGCTGGGTTATCAATCACATAAATTTATATTAATTTTATCACAACTCTGATGGCTGTTGACATTAAATGGCACAAATTTGGCCATTGTAGTCTCTGAGGTAGTGCATCTTCACATCCTATCAAATGCTAATTATATTTTTGACCTTAAAGACTAGACAAAAAATTCATCCCCTTATGCAGCCCCCATTCCCTTTCTCCCCATAGCAGAAACACTTTTGTACAGGCCATTTCTCTGACCACACTGCTTTGCTGGTGGGTTTATTTTTTTTTAAATGTATTTTAGCATTCTTATAAGATTTCAATAGCTGTTCTAGTGAAAGGCTTGATACACAGCAGTGCTGACATTAGCGTTCACTGCGATGAAGAGAAGAGACTGCTTGATGATGAAGACATTTCAAGGACACCACTAGTATGGAAGAGCTTTCTCTCTGAGTCAGTCAGTGTTTCAGATTGCTTAATTACAGCAAATTCACACAGGTAACTGTGATGAACACATGGAAAGCCATTAGGAGGTCTCGTCTATTGTTTAATTTCAGAGAGGAAAAAGATAATTGTTGAAATGGTGAAAGAGCGTTTTGTACAAGCTTTTCATAGGATATTGCTGCTTGTCAGTCACCGAGGAAATCCTAAAATAATCTGTATCATATTAATATTTGACATATTGTTATTCAATAAAAAGGCTTGGACATCTCTGTTCCAAGGTCAGTTAAAGAGTAATTTTAAATGTTCTTGGAATTCAATAGGATATTGTGTGTTTTATTTATTTTGAATTGTTGCTGTTCCTCCTCCTCCTCCTCCCCACCATTGCTGGAATTTTAGTTTCTTTACTATAGTTTATATTTGACTGACAATTAAGCTTGCCGAGATGCAGTGTGTCCCTTACTAGTTAATATGACAGGTGTTTATTACATCCAGCTATTGCTTCTTGTTGATAAAAAGAGTGTGAATATACTGGGTCTGTGTGCCAATTTTTCCCCTCAGACAGTCAGGCTAAGCTTCCGCTGAAGTAAATGGGAGTTGCAGGCATGGATCTAAGGGAAGAATTTGGCTCTGATTTATTGGGCGGGTGAGATTGGCATAAACCACAAAATTAGAAGCCAGATCTAAATTAAGATATGAACTCTTCATAGATCAGGTCTGCGGGTCTAAGGATTTGTTTGATAATAAAGATAGGATCTATTTGCAAAATGTGGCTCCAGATTTTTAACAACCCCAAAGGTTGGAGTTGTTCACATTTGGATTGAACATAAGAACGGCCATTTTGGCTCAGACCAATGGTCCATCTAGCCCAGTATCCGGTCTTCCAACAGTGGCTAGCATTAGACACTTCAAAAGAAGTGAACAGAACAGAGTAGTTTATTGAGGGAAACATGCCTGTCATCCAGTCCCAGCTTCTAGCTGTCAGAGGTTTAAAGATACCCAGAGCACTGGGTTGCGGTGCTGACCATCTTAGCTAATAGCCATTGATGGAGTTATCTTCCATGAATGTATCTAATTCTTTTTTTAACCCAATTAAACTTTTGGCCTTCCCAATAGCCCCTGGCAATGAGTTCCACAGGGTGACTGTGTGTTCGTTGTGTACAGAATTATTGCCTTCTATTTGTTTTAAACTTGCTGCCTATTGACTTCACATGGTGACCCCTAGTTCTCATGTTATGTGAAGCGGTAAATAACACTTCTTCTTTCACTTTCTCCACACCATCCACGATTTTATAGACCTCTCTCAAATCTCTCCTCAGTCATCTTTTTTCCAAACTTAACTGTCCCAGTCTTTTAAATCTCTTCTCATGTGGAAGCTGTTCTATGCCCCTAATCTTTTTTGAGACAGGGTGACCACAATTGCACACAGAATTCAAGATGTGCATGTGTCATGGATATATATAGTGACATTATGATATTTTCTTTTCTTATTATCTGTCTCTTTCCTACTGGTTCCTAACATTCTATTAGCTTTTCGACTACTACTGCACATTGAGTGGATGTTTTCATAGACTGATCCACAATGACTCCAAGATCTCTTTCTTGGGTTGTAACAGCAAATTTAGACCCCATTATTTTGTATGCATACTTGGGACTATGTTTTCCAATGTGCATTACTTTGCATTTATCAACATTGATTTTCATCTGCCATTTTGATGCCCAGTCACTCAGTTTTGTGAAACCCCCCTGTAACTCCCCGCAGTCTGTTTTGGACTATCTTGAGTAATTTTGTATCATCTGAAAACTTTGCCACCCCATTGCTTACCACTTTTTCCCAGATCATTTATGAATACATTGAACAGCACAGGTCCCAGTATGGATCCTTGGGAGAACCCACTATTTACCTCTCTCCACCGGGAAAACTGACCATTTATTCCTACCCTTTGTTTCCTGTTTTAACTACTTACAAATCCATGAGAGGACCTTCCTTCTTATCCTATGACTACTTACTTTGCTAAGAGCCTTTGGTGAGGGACCTTGTCAAAGGCTTTCTGAAAGTCTAAACACACTATACCCACTGGATTCCACTTGTACACGTATTCGTTGACCCCCTCAAAGAATTCTAGTAGATTGGCGAGGCAATATTTCGCTTTACAAAAGCCATGTTGACTCTTCCCCAACATATTTTGTTTATCTAGGTGTCTGATAATTCTGTACTTTATAATTTCAACCAATTTACCTGGAGCTGCAGTTAGGCTTGCAATTGCCAGGATCGCCTCTGGTGCCTTTTAAAAAAAAATCTTCATCACATCAGCTATCCCGCAGTCATTTGGTACAGAGACTAATTTAAGTGATAGGCTACATATGATGGTTAGTAGTTCTGCAATTTCGTATTTGAGTTCTTTCAGAACTCTTGGGTGAACACCATCTGGTCCTAGTGACTTATTACTGTTTCATTTATCACTTTTTTTTCCAAAACCTCTTCTATGGATACCTGAACCTGGGACAGTTCCTCAGATTTGTCACCTAAAAAGTATGGCTCAGGTGTGGGAATCTCCCTCACATCCTCTGTAGTGAAGACCAATGCAAAGAATTCATTTAACTTCTCCATAATAGCCGTGTCTTCCTTGAGTGCTCCGTTAGCACCTCAGTTGCCTAGTGCCCCCATTGATGTTTGGAAGGCTTCCTACTTTGAAGTACTTACGATTTTTTGCTGTTAGTTTTTGTATCTTTTGCTAGTTGCTCTTCAAATTCTTTTTTGGCCTGGCTAATTACACTTTTACATTTGACTTGCCAGATGTTATGTTCCTTTCTACTTTCCTCAGTAGGATTCGACTTCCCATTTTTAAAAGATGCCTTTCTCTCTAACCACCTCTTTTAGTCTATTTAGTCCTCTTACTTTTTTCTTTTTTTTATTTGGGGTATACATATAGTTTGACCTCCTATTATGTTGTTTTTAAAAAGTTTCCATGCAGCTTGCTGGCATTTCTCTCTTGTGAATGTTTCTACTACTTTCAATTTAACTAGCTTCCTCATGTTTGTGTAGTTCCCCTTTTTGAAGTTAAATTCTACTGTGTTCGGATTTTTGGTATTTTCTCCCTTACAAGGATGTTACGTTATGGTCACTGTTACAGAGTGGTTCAGTTATATTCACCTCTTGGACCAGATCCTGGATTCCACTTAGGACTGCCTCCCTCCTTGTGGGTTCCAGAACTAGCTACTCCAAGAAGCAGTCATTAATGGTGTCTAAATATTTTGTTTCTGCATCCCATCCTGACGTGACATGTTCCAGTCAATATGGGGACAGCTGAAATTCTATTATTATTGGGTTTTCTATATTTGTAGCCTCTCTAATCTCCAGGAGTATTTTACAGTCACCATCACCATCACCATTCTGGTCAGGTGCTCAGAAGTATATTTCTACTGCTGTACTCTTATAATTCAAGGATGGAATTTCTATCCATAGAGATTCTATGGTACTGTTTGATTCATTTAGGAATTTTACTATATTTGACTCAATGCTTTCTTTCACATCTTATGCTGTTCTTCCAATCATTGCAAATCCAGTTATCTACATTTCTAATAATCAAATCCCCCATTACTATTACTTGTCTCTTCCTAATAACTGGGGTTTTCTCCTCCACGGTGCTATCCGCAGAGTAAGAGGATGCCATGACATCATCTGGAAGGAGGATCCCAACTATGAGCTATCACACTGGGGGTCTCATCTGTGTACACTTCTGTCTCCTTAGCTCCTTCAGTTCAGCTACTCTGGTCTCAAGAGTCCATACTCGGTCTCTGAGGGCCATCAGTTACGTGTACAACATATGCCACCTGCCCACAAGGCAGATAGTCACACATTCTGCATTCAGTGCAATAAACTGGCTAGCCCCCACGCCGGTGCTGGACTGCTGCCTTTATTCTTGTACGGTGTTGTTTTTGTTTATTTGTTCTTTATGTGTGGCTTTTTTCCTTTGGTGGGGGGACACTTACTGGCCTAAATTTAGAGAATGTTTATTAGGTGTTTCTGGCTATCATGCTCCCCCTTTAAATTCCCTTGCAAAACTCCCCTGTCTGCTGCTCCTGTTCGCTAGCTCCTCTGGTCATGTAGGAGCTGTTTTTTAAACCCTTAATGTCCGTGAGTTCCGGTTGAGTCAGGCATATATCTACCCAGCAGGTAGCACATTATGTGAAGAGGAGAATTTCACAACCTGTTTGTTCTTTAGAATTGTAGATTCTTCATCATTTGGTGCCTTTATATGTCCTTCTGAAAGATGATCTTGCTTAACCAGCAGATAGGGGCTTGAAGAAGGAATCATTGGGCAAGATTCTGTGGCTTGTGTTATGCAGGAAGTCAGACTAGATTATCATATGGTCCATTCTGGCTTTACAATCTATGACTCTGTGTATGGTCTTGGGGAAGGAAATCAGAACCACTTTTCTTATAATCAGCTCCTGGTGGCTCTCCAACTGTATAAATCTTAGCCAAGACTGAATATCAGCATTAGGTCTGGCAGAAGGCTGAAACAGTTTTGTATATGGTCATCGCTGTTACAAAGTGACCACTTACCGTCAGTTGCTACACCAAATAGCTGAGATACCACAGTTATTTTCTGTTGTAAACATAAGGAATAATTCAGAAACTGTAAAGTGCAAACTGCTGGTAATTTAAGAAATTGCAATAGTGACCCCTGTACATATATAGAGGTGAAAGAAGGATCACAGATGGGTAAGTCACATACAGATAAAATGAGTGTTCCCATAATAAAATGGTAGGAGTTTTTTAGCCACTGACCTTTATAGTGGGATGATATACTCATATGTTCAGAAACGTGAGAAGAGAATGGGTACTGTGGGTGCACTTAAAATGACTTCACCATTTTGAAATATAATAGGAAGTCGATATACATATCAGCATGGGATTAAACATTAGAGCCAGTAAAATTTCCCAAACAGTAACAACTTTTAATTGTGTGATGCACTTGAACGCACATATATGAATATAGAGTGCATATTAGTCTATTTAGTCCAAATTTTCACCAATGTAACTCCACTGACTTCAGTAAAGTTGCTAAAGACTGTGTGACCTGGCTGGTAAAGCACTAGTCTAAGACTCAAAAGACCTAGGTTCAATTCCCAGCTATATCAGTAGCCAAGTGAGGCAGTCACTTCACCTATACCTCAGTTTCCCCATTGATTAAAAGGGGTAATGATATTTATCTCTTTCCTGCAGTGCTTTGAGATCTATGAGCTCAATATTAATGTTAGATTTACTGGTGTGACTCAGCATTGTTTGGCCTATAAACTTATATTTCAAAGAATCTGTCTCTCAAATGTGTGAGCTATATCTTACATTAAAATTCTTATAACGTAATGAGGAAAAGTGTCATTTACAGTAAACAAAGCCTGCAGAGAAACAATATTCAGCTATAATTAAATAATAAGAATCAAGAGGCAGTTCATTTCTGGGAAATTATTACTGCATGTCTGCTAAGTGAATTATGAGAGACACAAGCCTGAAGAACTTCAACAACTCAAGAAAGGGTTTGGGAAATCTCCATTTCATTTTTTTTTTAAGGAAGAGACCGTACTGCATCATATTGACAGTGAATTATTGACACAAGGTATGATGACACCATTAGCAACCACTCAGAAAGGTGGATATAAAACAATAAATCTACAGTGCCATTATAGTCCATCAAATGCATTTACATTTTGGCACTTCTTAAAGTTTATTTTTCAGGTAATACACTGTAACACTTTCTTTGGAATGTAAATATTAGTTTGGCATATGATATACATGCAGTGAAGTAGACAGTAGAAATTTTTATGATTTGTAAAGATATTATTTTTGCCTGCAAAACATTAAGTATCTCAGTTACTTTTTTTCTTTTCTTTTTTTTCAAAATTCCAACACTGATTAGTCCATGTTAAGGACTAATTGCTTGCCAAATTTCATTAATTTGATTTTAAACCAACAGCTGAATTATATGAAGGCAAACAAGCTTCAAAACAGGTAAACTTCTGTTATTCATATAATTTAGAAAAACAAAAACAATTTTTTTCTTTAAATTGTCAAATTTTAGCCCCAAGCACAATTTTTATTACGAGCTCATAATTCCATAAAAATAGGGCTTTATAAATGAAAACATTGACAGACCCTTAGCTATAGTGGCACTACAGGGAATAGCTATAAACAACATTTTTATTCCTCAAGCATACCTTACCCTTGAAAGTTTACACTAATTACCTGTAGTTTTGTTAATGTTTTAAGCTGCCCTTCATCTCTCCCATCCAGACATACCACTCAGATTCTTCAACAGATATATTCAACAGCTTCTGTTCACACCTGACATCAATTTCCTTTGATGTTCACAGTCTAAATGAGAATGCTACAGCAAGCTGTATTTGTGAAGTATACAGGATGCCTTTAAAATGATGGCAGGTATTTTCCTCATTAAAGCAGCCATAACAGATAGTCAGATATGATGCTGTCCCTCACCTTCTTGCTAATTAATGACTATGATTGCAACCCAAATAAGATCAGGCAATTAAATGTGATAACATTTCAGAAGCAAAGAAAATGTACAACAATCTTGGAATATCTTCCTGTAGATAAATAAAGCTAATCTTAGCAAAATTAACATACAAATGCACTATTCTATCAAAAAATTGCATAAACTAAATAATCTAATACTTTTACTTTTAATTGAAACATGAGTTAGTATACAGGCTCAAACCATAAGCAAGTTGCACATCTATTTTATAGTCTATATAGCTAAAGTTTGGATTCTTCAAAGCACAGCTCTAAAGTACATTTGCAAATATGTGACCTCTAGTACTAAATGAATAATAATAATAAAAAAAAACCCAGACGATTTCTCCCCTAGAAGACTTCTGTGTTAAGATTTAGTGCCTTGCATTGTGCTCTCCCTCAGCATCCTGTGACAGTAACAAAATGGCCCACTGCATCCTGCCTCAATATCTGCCACTATATCCAACAGCAACAATTAAGCACTTTAGTTGTGTGATTCTGCTAAAATGTTCAGAAGAGAAATCATTCATATTGTATTTTAATTTGCAATCATTCAGCTTCAGAGTTAACACGTATTATGCTCAATAGAACCATTCACACTTCTTGGAGTTATTGATTCATGCTGTCTGTACACTCAAACAGACACCACTGGATCAATTTGCATTCAGGTCCTATTTTGAATGTTTTCTTTACAAACATAAGGACTAGTGATTTATTCTTTTTTTAAAATGAAAACTTAGGTTCTAAGCCTGCAATTCTGCCTCCACATACCTGCCTACATAGCCATACTATATAGTGGGCCTTGACAGTAAGAACCAGATAGAAAGGGCCAGATGGTCTGATGGGTATTTTCCATACTTAGTGTATCCTTTGTATGAACGGTCTTGACCTGTGCAATGTGCGGGGAAGTCAGGTGCCTCTGCAGCACTGTCTCTCCTCATCCTGGTCCCATAGAGCTCTATCAATAGAAGATCAGAGGCTGCGGAAAGGGCGGCCTCTCCGGATAAGGGATAGGGACAGGAATGAAGAATGCCAATTCTCTCCCTCCCTAGCCGGACCTAAAAGCCAGCAGAAGATGAATTCCATTTGAGTCTGCCTTAACTATTTCCCAGGGCTTTGAAAGAGTCCTTCCGCTCCTCTGCCTCCTGTTCTTTCCCATTGGAACCCTTGTGCTCTTGAGCAGAAAGCTCTGTAAGGTGTACCACAGTGAACAACATGCAGTCCATCATCATCGAGTCTTCTTTCAGAAAAGAAAACCCTGACACGTCCTGTAGCAACAAGGACACTTCTTCAGATACACTGATCTCACCTGTAGCATTTTCTAATTACACTACATCATGCCTGTATTTTCAGTTCTCTAAAAGGGCTCTATGTTTTTTGTGTGCCTGCTCTTAATCAAAGTGCACGAAGCAGACTGATTTCTGGGCAGCAGATTGCCATAGTTTAGCATTAACACAAGTGGCAGATTGTGACAACAAAGCTATGCTGGTAATCCTATCACCTACATGGTATCCTTTTTTTTTTTTTTGCAGATTTTTCTCTGTCCACCTACCTTGCTTTTTCATTATGATTGAAAAGGACTAATAAAGGCAATTACCAGCAGAATAGTGTTTAAGTGCCACATCTAAGGAAGAGACTTATTGCAATATTCCCCTGTAAGAGCAGGGAGTCTGAGGTTATTAGGGCAATCATACCACAAACTTCACAGTTAGGCCAATGCATGTGCATATGTGACACTTACCACACCAAGTATTGAATTGGGGAACCTCCAGAGCCTAAAGCCAGGACTCTATAGCTGTGTGTGTATAACTCATATCCTCTGTGATCACTCCAGAGAGGAGCCTGTAACACACACTCACCACCAGTTCTGTGTTGATTAAAGTAGCAAACCATGCTGTATGTCAGAGAACACAATTGTATTTATGTGGTTTCCTCATAGTCATAATGCTATGTAGTGAGGGAAGAAGGATAGTTCAGTGGTTTGAGCATTAGCTTGCTAAACTTAGGGTTGTGAGCTCAATCTTTGAGGGGACCGTTTAGTGATATTGGGCAAAAATGTGCCTGGGGATAGGTCCTGCTTTAAGAAGGGGGTTGGACTAGATGACCACCTGAGGTCCCTTCCAGCTCCCCTATTCTATGAAACATGTACTTGGTATACAGATGAAATATTGCTGTACACTGCCTGATTATAACAGAGCACCCTGGGGACAGGGCTGTATTCTAAATAATCCTGGCCAGAGCCCTTGCATTACCATAGTAACACAAGGTTGACAAGGAGATGTAACCAAACCTTTCACAGCAAGGAGTGTGTAAAGCTCCTGGACAGAGTCCTAGCATAGAGACACCAATGGAGAATTTAGTCTGTTTTCCTTTCTGTAATGTACACCCACTTCAAGACCCGCAGCAGTGTGTAAAGGACTCAGTGTAAATGAGAATTGAGCCCACAATTTTTCACACCTCTTACATATATTTAATATTGAGAATTAGGTGGGTAAATGGCAATGGGGTGAGATCAAGCAAGAAAATCCAGAGCAGCACAGGTATCGGAGAAAAATTCACAGGGAGCTGGAGAGGCAGGCATAGGAAAGAGCTGGAGTCACAGCCAAAGATCGTGCATGACCAAGGGGTTGCAGTATCACTGCAGCACTGCAACCCTTGGTCTACATGCTTGTTCCCGATTCACCATTAAGTTGCATCTGAGGGTCAAAGGGGTAAAGCAGGGTTTTCATGAACTATTCATATCCTGCACATTAGGCCAAGTTACTAGCAGTGGTTTAACATTCCTTGCAAGTTTTGCTTTAAAACAGTGGCTAAGGACACGTTTATAAGGCAATTACATGAAAAGACAGCTTTGCCGCCCTCTCTGACCTCCAAAGTGAACAGGCTACTGCAAAATAGAAGGTTCAGTTTAATAATGTAGTATGCTGTTGCACTTCCATATTCATGATCACTGAGAGGAGTGTTTCTGTGAAAATAAGCAAATATTCATGTAATATATGGCTTAATTTTATTTAAGTATTTTTTTAGCTCCTACTGTGTGGTGTTATGGAAAATAATTATTAAGAAGACTGAGCCAGATGACAAGGGCCTGGATTTTCAGTCCCCCCCCCCCGCTTTTTTTTTAGGACAGAAGATATATATGATGTCATAAATCAAATTCATATTGTCACAGGCCATGGTGGATATGACAAAATGATGAAAGAATTTGCAAAGCAATAATGGAGATGTCCCAAGAGAGTCTGTGAAACTTCGCACAATGAATGTCATCCTAAAGCTAAGAGGCCAAACTCAAAAAGTATTTTTGTCAAATTAAAATGAGGATTATTCGCTTCGAGGACAAAGACAAGCCAATCTCATAGATATGCAGTCAAGTGCCATAGTCTCATACCAATGGATAAGTATAAACAAGGACCATTTAAGTAAAGTTTGTATTCTGTAATTACTGTCATTCTAAATGTGCAGTCAAGATTGGGTATCAATTGACAGATATTTTTGCTGCTTCTTCCTGGACAACATCTCTAAGATCCTGTCTTTTCTCCTCCACACAGCTCAAGTTTTTGTCCCGGTCCCATGATCTCACATCTAGACTACTGCAAACCCGCCTTTCTCATCTCAACAAATGCCATCTTGCCATTCTGATTTAAAAAATGCCACAAAAGATCATCTTTCTGGCTTCTTGCTCTGAACATGTCACTCCCCTCTTTGGATCCCTACACTGGCTACCCACTTCCCACTGCATCAGGCAAACTACTTGTCTTTTACTTTAGGCCCCTTCCTGGCGTAGCACCCCCACTTCAAAAATCTTTCTGTTGTTTACACTATCTAGCCGTGGACCCCCCACCTCTCGTCTCTCAATGATTCCAGCCTCTATCACTCAACACTCCAATTTTACTTCAAACACCTTTGTGCTTCCTCCCAGGCCACTCCTTATCCATGGGAAGAAATCCTGTAAAAATAAAAGCCACCATTCAGTTATTCTCCTTAATACTCCCTCTCCTGTCATGCTTGCAAAAAAACCAGCAAAGGCTGAGTAGCTAGGGTGCTATCACCGCTGCTTATTATGCTAATCATAATAATCTGTTTCCTTGTGCCCCTTTTGCCTGTTAGTTGTATCCACCAGCTGTCTCTCAACATGTACTTAGATTGTAAGCTTGTTGGGATAGTTCAGTGCCTAGCCCAATGGGCCCCTAATCCTGATGAGGCCTGTAGGTGCTACTGGTATATTTATTCTAGTTCTGTTATAGTATATGCTCTATATATCCTCCAGAGTGACAATGGACTTGAGTTAACTGTAGATGTTATTATGGAACTTGAGATAACATTAAAATATGTATGATTATCCTTGATAAATCTCATCATCCATAGAGCCAAGGAGCTGAAGAACCTGCAAACAGTGCTATAAAAATATGCTTGCAATATGTATATGTGAAAACAACACTAAAGACTGGACTTCTGCGGGGACCATGTTTACTCAGTAAAACAGCAGCTAAAATGATTAGGGGGTATGGAACAGCTTCTATATGATGACATTAAAAAGACTGGGACTATTCATTTTAGAAAAGATATGACTATGGAGGGAGGGGGAATATGATAAAGGCCCATAAAATCATGAATGGTGTGGAGAAAGTGAAAGTCTTATTTACCTCTTTGCATAGCACAAGAACCAAGGATCGGTCAATGAAATTAATAGGCAGCAGGTTTAAAACAAACATAAGACAGTACTTTTTCACACAACACACAGTCAACCTGTGGAACTCATTCCCAGGGGATGCTGTAAAGGTCAAAAGTATAACTGGGTTCAGAAAATAATTAGATAAGTTCATGGATGACAGGTCTATTAGCCAAGATGGTCAGAGATGCAATCCCATGCTCTGGGTGTCCCTTAACCTCTGACTGCCAGAAAGTGGGACTGGACGACAGGAGATGGATCACTCGATAATTTCCCTGTTCTGTTCATTCCCTCTGAAGCATCTGGCATAGTCCAATGTCGGAAGACAGGATACTGGGCTAGATGGACCACTGGTCTGACTCAGTATGGCTATTCTTATGTTCTTATTTACTATTCAGAAATCAAACAAACATCATTCTTCGGTCTGGATCCAAGACGGGTCTAAGAAATTCTGCCGCTAGGAGCCGTGGTATAGAGGACATTTAAAAATTGTGGTTTTAGCACCTAGGAACAATTGGCAGTCTTGTGAACAAACCAAGAGACCAATGACTGTAGTAATCACCAAAACAAGAAACATATGAATGCCAGAACCTCTCCCTTTACCCGCAGTCTTAATTCTAGCCCCCAAGAAAGAAAAAAACCTAAAAGACGCAAATAAATCTAGTCCAGAATTCCCAGCAAGAACAAAGTTAATGGTAAAGTATGGGAAGATGGAAATGGTGGCAGAGAAAGTAGGAGGTGGATAGCTGTTCCCATTCTGTTTGAGGGATAGTGGCCAGAGAGATCCCGAAAACATTTTCAGTGTTATTTTCAATATTAACAACAGTTCACTGCTCTACAGCCAAAATGCTTTTGAAATAAATGTAGACAAACTTTACTAATTCTGGGTCACTGAGAACGAAAATGATGCTTAAAATTGTTGATTGGCTCTAGTTTTCAAAGAAATGCTATTGGGTCAGTATATACGACCCTTTACTTGGGAATAGCGGAGGATAAGTGAGTTATAAAGGGAAGGGATCTCAATTTAAACCAGAAATGACTAAAATACATCTTTGACTGGATCTATGAATAAATCTATGACTGGGTTTGGACAGTACTTGCTTTTTAGGCAAAAAAATGAATGTGCAATCTGAAGCTGGTATTGCGTCATACATGATATGAATTGCATCATGTTATTCCTAGAAGTCATGGATGATGCAATCATAACGAAGCTTACATCACTCTGCTGAACAAATTGCCCTATATCAGCTCTAGAAATCATACAGTGTCGTGCTCTCTTATTTGTCAGTGTTTGATTTTGCAAAGGGACACATTTCTATTTAGCCAAAGTGAGCAGAGATGCCTCGTACTTGTGTGAACAGTGCAGATAACTTCTGCTATGTTTGTGGTGAAGTGACTTTTGCATCACAAAAGCGCAGTATAACCACTATGGTTAAGAAAGCCTATCACCTTTATTTTGGCTGCAAAATTGGAGATCAGGACAAGCAATGGGCCCCACACATATGCTGCAACACTTGTGCAACAAATCTTCGCCAGTGGTTGAACAGGAAAAGGAAATCTATGCCTTTTGCAGTGCCAATGATTTGGAGAGAGCCAACAGATCATCCCAGCAATTGTTACTTCTGCATGGTGCCTCCAGTTGGGAAAGGTGTGTCAAAGAAGAAAAAGTGGACTGTGCATTATCCAAACATTCCATCAGCTATACGCCCAGTACCCCACGGAGAAGGACTGCTGGTTCCTGATGCACCAGAATCATTCTCACTTGAGTCAGACGAGGAAGAGGAAGAGGATGAAACTTCTGGTCCTGAACCATCAATGTCACAGGACCCACATTTTCTCCCATCCTCCTCCTCTGAACCACACCTCATAACACAAGGTGAACTGAATGACCTTGTCAGGGATTTGGAACTACCCAAGAGTAAGGCAGAGCTGTTGGGCTCCAGACTACAGCAGTGGAATCTCCTGGCAGGTGATGTTAGGGTTTCCATGTTCCGTGACCGTCAAAAGGATCTTGTCCCATTCTTCTTCATGGAAGGTGATCTTGTAGCCTGCAACAACATCGATGGTGTGATGGCAGCCCTCAACATCGTTCACGATCCAGATGAGTGGAGACTGTTCATTGATTCATCGAAGATGAGTCTTAAAGCTGTTTTACTGCATAATGGCAATGTTTTGCCATCAATTCCAGTTGGTCATGCAGTCCATATGAAGGAAACCTATGACAACATGAAACAACTTTTGAGGTGCATAAACTATGACCAACATCAGCGGCAGCTTTGTGGCGATTTGAAGGTTGTTGCTCTCTTGCTTGGTCTGCAGACTGGATACACAAAGTACTGCTGTTTTCTCTGCGAATGGGATAGTCGTGCAAGAGATTCCCACAACATCAAAAAAGATTGGCCACTCCGACAGTCATTGAAGCCTGGGAATAAAAGTGTTCAGCATCCACCACTTGTTGAATCAAGGAAGATTTTGTTACCACCCTTACACATCAAGCTGGGTCTGATGAAGAACTTTGTCAAGGCCATTGACAAAACACAAGCAGCTTTCAAGTACCTCCGTGGAAAATTTCCAAGGTTAAGTGAAGCTAAGATAAAGGAAGGTGTCTTTGTTGGTCCTCAGATTCGTGAACTTCTTCGAGATGATGCATTTGACTATGCACTGCGTGGCAAGGAAAAGACGGCATGGAAAACCTTACAGTTAGTGGCAATATATTTTCTCGGAAACAACAAGGCAGACAACTACATGTTGTTGGTGGTAAACCTCCTCAAGGCATACAAAAGCCTTGGTTGCAACATGTCACTAAAGATACATTTTTTGCACTCTCGTCTAGATTTTTTTCCACCCAACTGCGGAGCAGTGAGCGACGAGCACGGTGAGCGATTTCACCAGGACATTGCAACAATGGAGAAACGCTATCAGGGCAAATGGAGCCCATCAATGCTTGCAGACTATTGCTGGACAGTGACAAGAGATGCTCCATTTAATGAATACAAGAGACAAGCCAAGAAGTGCCGAGTAGACACTGAATAGGACTAAACTATGTACATAATAGTTTTTTGCCTTTTGTTTCATAATAAATTTTAGTTATATAACCCTTTTGCTGATTTTTAAAGGGTTACATAAACAGGACAGGTGAAATATTTTCATGTAAAGCAACCATAAACACATGAAAAGACCTAGGTATACAATTTATGATTAAAACTCTACTATCTACACAATATACATAGACATAAAATGTAAAAACTTAAATAACTTAGAAACAGTAGCCAATCAGATGTTTTAATTGTCATATTTGAATTCAGCACATCAAAATACATAATAAATAGCACATTTTATCTCTGAAGCAGACGACTTCTCAAAAATTGTAGACCAGTGCAATCAATAATGTATTATTGGTTGCTCACACCAGTTTATTGTCCAGGACTGGTTGATCATATATTACCGAGGAGCAGAGGCGTAGCTAGGAGTGGAAATTTGGGAGGGCCCTGACTTTCGGGTGGACGGGCAATGACAGACTGGGCTAGCTCAGCTTCTCTCCTGATACCACGTCCTCGTCCTAGCCCTAGTGCCCCCAGACACAGGACTTCACCTGCCGAGCTGGGCACGTGCATGGGGTGACTCAGAAAATGGCAAAGCAGAGGTGCCAGAGCATAGCTTTCTGAAGGGCAGGCACATAACTCCATCCTGGATTTCAGGTGCCCAAATGATGCTCTGGGCCGCTGTGACAGCACTACTCCCCTGCTCAGATTTGGGTGGGCCTGGATGCTAAGTGGGTGGGCTGCAGCATACTATCAGCTCTTTGACTGAAACTGTTGACAAAACTGTTGACTAAAAAATCCTCAGAATGCTGGATTTGTGAGTTCTTCAAACCCCCTTCTGGTTACTTTGTACTGCTCAGGCAAGACAAATCAGCTAGAAAGCTGCCTCTAAACAGGCACTTGGGGACTCCCCCCAGCATATGGTTCATGAGAAGGCTGGAATGGGCTTGGGGTGGGAAGGAGTGTGACAAGAACGCAGTGTGCTCCAGTGATTCCTAGCTGGTGAAATGGTCCCTAAAGAGCAGTTACTGCTGGTCTAACTCAGAACAGCCTTTCAGATGTTCTAAATGATGCTAGGGTTGGCAGACCCCTGGTCAGTCCCTGTAGCAGGGTGCTTACCCTGCTCCTGCCCTGAAGGGCTTAAAACAGCCCTGGGGAAAGGTTGTGGCTTGGAGCGACTAAGCTGGGCTGATTGGGAAGTGGCTGCAGCTGGGCCATGCCCCAATCAGGCCACAGTTGGCCTGTATAAAGAAGGTGGGAGCCAGGAGCTCAGGAGTCTCTCTCTAGCTATAGAGGGAGATGGGCCTGGCTGCAGGGAGCTGGACACAGGGTACCTGAGTGAAGCAGGGCTGGGGACAGGCTGAGGAGCTGGGGAGCTCCAGCCTGGAAAGCCCCAGGATACAGCCTAGCAGAAGGCCAAGAGGTACTAGTGGTTGCAGAGGGCAGCCTAGGGGTAGGCCAAGGCAGCAGGTCCAAACCCAACCTTGCCAGTGATGAGTAGGCTGATACTGCAGTCTGCCCCAGGGTGCAGGGGCTAGACAATGACTGGCAGTAGCCATATACTGAGGCAAGGTGGGGATAGAGGGTGGGGGTTCCCTGGGGAGGGGAGACCCTGAGAGAAAGGGGTTACTGCCAGGGGGCAGCACCCCATGTAAAAGGGCACCGGGTCCAGGGAGGGACACGGGGGTCAGAGGACAGGTGGATCACCGGCCTGCAGAGGGAGCTCCAGAGCTGAATCGAGCTAATTCCCGGAAGGCACCAGCAGAAGGCGCTGCAGGGGTGAGTCCGCAGCACAATTGGGAGCACAGAAAGGTGGTCTTAGAACCACAATCCTTCCTCTTGGTCCTACAATGAGACATCAAGGCAGAAAGTTTGTTCCTTTCTATGAGCATAATTTGTGCTAACTCACTCCTGAACATTGCCATGTAACCCGGGTGGTTTTAATCTTTCTTTTTTATTTCTTGTATTTTGGCAGACAGCCCCTCTGTGACTATAGTACTTTGTTTTCAGTTGAAAAATAGATCTGAGGACAAGCATGGCTGAAATATGTGCTTGGAATTCAAAATAAAGCATTTAAAGATTTGTCACAGACACAGGAAATTACTTCTTCCCAGCAGCAAAGCTAAAATGGCAAGTGAGATTTGGTGATCCCATGGAAAAATACCCCCCTCACCACCCGCAGTTCGCATGTAAAAAATAATTCTACATTATGCTACAGGAATAGCCCTAAACAATTACAAGCTGCCATGTTTGGGTGCCATAACAGTAGATTAGTTTAGTATTTCTTTGTAACGGTTGTATGATTAAAGTACTGATGGATATTCTTGGGTATTTGGAACCAAGGGTTTGATTCTGATCTCACTTACTTCACTGTAAATTAGGAGTAACTTGAACAAAGTTAATGGTGTGTGAGGTCAGAATCAAACCCAATGAGAATATCCCTGAGCACCAGAATTCAAACAAAGAAGCAGAAGCATATCAACTATATACTAATCTGTTTGACATTTGGATCAATTGTCTCTGAGGTTTCTTAAGGTCCCCCAAATCAATTTTAGGAACAAAGAAGATCAAGTTGTTTTAGTGCTAGGTTTTCTGCTCTTTAATCAAGTGTTATCTGTTTATCAGATTATTCTCTCCAGGCTGGTTAGGACTCTAAAGGGTAGGATCCAAATTCATCCTTAGTTGACCCTACTGAAATCAATATATTTACACCAAGGATTTAGCCCTAGGTCTTCTGTAAGAGAACTCAATTGAGCAAGTTTTCTGCCTTTCTTTCTGTCAGTGTATTTATGTTTAGTTGTGTGCTATCCGCATTTTTTGTACAGACTGTTTTTTTTGTTGATATAAACACAATAGAATAAATACAAAGAAGTGTCTCTGATGGCTTTATAAATGTATATCTAATTGTTCACATCCTACAAAAGAAGAGGTAAATTGTTACCAAATAGTAAATGTTCTGATTTTTACATTTTAAACCACATTCTCCTCTGCAAGATAAGATTCCAAAGAAATGGGTAAGATAGAGCTGGTTTTATACTTTATATTGTAATTACTGGACTACTTTCTATAGTATCACATTTTATTATTGGACCATAGTTGGATAGGTTCAAAACTTTGGGGGATTTGGTTCTGGTAAGCATCTTGTGTGTTTTGCCAAAGTTCATTATAAAACACAGTGGTTTAAAAGGTATCAGGCTATGAATCTTGTAAGAGGTGGCTTTCACACAGAATTTCCAGGGCTCCTTCATTCTGGCCAGCTCACACATCTGCCAAGAATAGTTTCTTGTAATATTCCATTGTTCCAGTTTAGGCATCTGCCTATCTCCAGAAAAAATAAACTAAAAAAAGTTAACCAAACATTTTTAAAACTCAAAAACACCTTCAGTTAACATTCAGTGTGAAGGAAAGCTTGGATTGGTTTTTATTTTATTCAGATTGTTTTGTCCATTCCCGCTTCAACTAAAAGGCCAATTTCTGGCCCATATTCTGATCCCTTCTTGCCACTCCAAGGGCTATAAGTCTATCTATGAAGAGGCATTAAATATCCCCTAAAGAGACATCTGAGGATTCCTCGGCTAACACAGGGCCAGTGTGGCCATCTCTGTGCTACTGTCTTCTGGATCCTCCACCAGGCATCAGAGGTGTGTTGGGATTGTACCATGTAGATGTGGCCTGGTGGTTCTGAGTCAAGTACAAGATGGTGTAGTTTACAATAACCTTGTTATCTTTTCTAAGTTACACCAGGGACTGAATCAGTTTGTGGACAGTGATGACATTAATTCATTTTCCTCTTCACCGGGCCTGAGTGGTGGTCTGGCATAGGTGAGGAGCTAGTCCACAACCACCCTCCTTAGCACTGCAGCAGATTGACAATTATTCAGGGCTCTTCATTACTATATCATTAGTCAACAAAGTAGCAAATACCTACTCAGGCACATTCAGTGCCTGTTAATATTCAGGAATCAGGATTTTCATAACTCTTTCTTTAATGAGTTTGGCGATCAAATTCCTAAAATACATTGTCCAGCAGAAGAATGTATGTTTTCCTTCATAAGATATTTGTGCTTTCAAAAAGTTTTGAATCTGGAACCAACTTAGATATAAAAAAACGTTCATAAAGGCCAGTAGTCTGGCTACTCCATACACTAGGATCCCATAAGATACTTTTGGTAAGATTTTCATCTTACTCAGGCTTGGCAGAATTCAGTTTTATTTTATAACTTTGACAGATAACACTGTTTATTTTTAGCATTTTTTCATTTTTATTGATTTAAATTTTCATAATCATGAGAAATTATGGAGGGGGGGGTCATACTAATTATTTAACGATAGCAGACATTGATATTGAAAGGGTTAAAGCTTTCTAACAGTTAAAACACAAATTGTTACCATCATATGCCAAATTATACAAAGAAAATATCCTTAAATCAAACTCTAAAAAGTTCTCAGACAGAATTTTCTTTCTTTGTCTATCTGTAAATTTCAGTCATCAATGGATACACATTTGTGTCAGTTTGTCTGTGTACAGTGAAATTGACATTTACCAAGATTTATCAATAAAAATCTAATCTATCTAAGACTAATCTTATTTAATAGTGTAATGGTAATTTGCTGACGTTGGACTGCTAATTTTCCTCTTGGATGTGCCAAGTCCCTACATAACTCTTTTAAACAATACAATTTTGGGGGGAAGGGCTCTTAAAATCTATGCCAGGGTCCTCAAAATTGCCATGATCAGGGATGGACTCTGCATCTGCTAGTATGCTAGTCTGAATTCCTATTATTTCCTAATTATTTAATAAGAACACTCAGCTTAACCTAAGCTTTCTAATGCACATTCACAAAATCCCCTTTTACAGCTATTCATTGAACTGGGTGTCATAGCCTGCTTACAGTTAACCATTTCTTTTTATCACCCAAACCCACTGGCAATAAAGATAAAGCCAACACACAATGTTTTAAACTGGAGATGAGAATGGAAACTGATTATCTGATTTTGCCAAGCACATATCTAGCCTGGAAAAGTATTCTGCACCTCAAGCAGTGCTGTGAAAATGTCCTGATTAGATGCATGACTGATTTTTATTTGGTTCATTATTTATTCAAAATGTTGGCTACTGGCTTATTGTCTTGTGGTCTGACCCCTCCCTCCACTTCCCTTAATGATTGTGGCTAATGTCAGGAATACTATTTCCTCTTTTTAAAGTTGCATTTCTTTTTATTCTCAGCTATCTCCACTGACATGGCGGATGCACTGGGTAAGAGGAAATCAGGAAATGAAATTGATAACCTTACCCCCAGGTAGGACTGACACATCAAGTGATGGGTCGCAATGCTGAGACATCATGTTTGAATATGGAAGGAAAATCCTTTCAAATACACTTTCAGACCATTTACATGAAATGGTGCAGGAAGGACTGAAAGCAGAAGAGGTTTCCATCAACTATTTAAAGAACGTCTTCCCTGGTGGGAGAACTTTATAAGCAAAATCTAAAACCTTACTGTAAATTGTTTGTCTGTTTCACAGCATTACTTTATCCTTTTGCCATTTGGCTTGGGTAACCTGATCCACTGATATGGAATCAGGATTTCCTTCTGCAGTATAAATATCAGTACTGATTTGGTCCCTCCTCTCTCATCTTTTCTATTAGAACTTCAGTTTGTCACTGTACTCTCTTGAAACTCCATTATAAGTCTTAAATATTCTTCAACTGGATCTGCTAAAAAGAGCAGCTAATGTAACCTCTGTGTTGTTGGCTTCATCCTGCATGTTTATTTCAGAAATGTCCAGTACTAAAACCATCCATGTGAAATACGAGGGGGTAGAACAATTTCAAGGTAAAGTTTTCCACTGAAAGTAAGGACTCTGTGGGAGGATTAAATGAGTTCTTAACCCTCCCTCTCCTCATTCGAAACACATGTTGTTGGCCAGGAGAGTTGTAAGAATTTTAAAGAATAATATCATAGCAGGGTGAAAACTGCAAAATAAAGTCCATGACTTTAATTGGAAATATACAGCAATCTGATTGAGTTCATGACCCTTTTGTGTTCACTTTCTGCAAATGAGTTGACTGTCGGGAATGTACATGGAAAGAAAATTTTAAGTGACTATTGAAGAATATTCCCGTATGGCAAACTTTATGAATTTGCAACTATACATGTTCACAGACTGACTTTAAGAGTTACACTCACCAAACAAGGAAGAGGAACAACGTTCTGTGACCTATATATTCAATTGCAGCTAAGCAACCCAACTCAAATTTTGAATACAAATTACTTACAGCTAACTGCTCATGCCCAGTCCACAGGTCAATGATTATCAAAATTATTTGGTGGATAATTTCATCTAATGAAAAAATGTAAGACAATAGTGATCTGTCTGTGTACAATTTGTGAATATAGAAAAAGAGGCAAAAATCATCAAATTATTTGCTGGAAATTATATTCTCAGATCTAGATATAGGTCACTGCAGAAGTATGGAACCACTCATAGAAGGGAAGAAATCTGTCCCCTGACTTCAGTGGGAGTTGTGGGCACTCAGCACTTTGCAAGATCTATTTCATGAAAGAGTCTAAAACACTCAAAATTTAAGGGAGGTCCCTAATAGTGAACTTGCAACACACATAATGCATATCTGATCCTTAAAGTAAATTGATTAAAAAACTGAAATGGTGCTCTGTCATGAAATAAAACCACAAACTTCAAAGTCTTTGGCATTGCCAAAATTAACTGTACATTTTGTTTACAAAATTAAGAACTTGTGGAAGAACATTAAAAAACAACCAGTTTTCAGTTACAGTACAATCATTTCAGTTACAGTGGACGAGAAGCTGGATATGAGTCAACAGTGTGCTCTTGTTGCCAAGAAGGCTAACGGCATTTTGGGCTGTATAAGTAGGGGCATTGCCAGCAGATCGAGGGACGTGATCATTTCCCTCTATTCGACATTGGTGAGGCCTCATCTGGAGTACTGTGTCCAGTTTTGGGCCCCACACTACAAGAAGGATGTGGAAAAATTGGAAAGAGTCCAGCAGATTACAACAAAAATGATTATGGGGCTAGAGCACATGATTTATGAGGAGGGGCTGGGGAACTGGGATTGTTTAGTCTGCAGAAGAGAAGAATGAGGGGGGATTTGATAGCTGCTTTCGACTACCTGAAATGGGGTTCCAAAGAGGATGGATCTGGACTGTTCTCAGTGGTACCTGATGACAGAACAAGGAATAATGGTCTCAAGTTGCAGTGGGGGAGCTTTAGGTTGGATATTAGGAAAAACTTTTTCACTAGGTGGGTGCTGAAACACTGGAATGGGCTACCTAGAGAGGTGGTGGAATCTCCTTCCTTAAAGGTTTTTAAGGTCAGACTTGACAAAGCCTTGGCTAGGATGATTTAGTTGGGAATTGGTCCTGCTTTGAGCAGGGGGTTGGACTAGATGACCTCCTGAGGTCCCTTCCAACCCTGATATTCTATGATTTCACTTTAAGGAAATATCTTAATATATCCTGCAGCTTTTCTTTTTGAATCAGCATTAAGCAATGTACAAATACTTTTTAGAAGTAATCTATGATAAATATTCCCTTTATAGAAAAGGTTATCAAGTAGTTAATAATCACATTTCAAAAAAATTAATGAGCTGGTGTTTCATACAGTACATATCCTCTGGTATCTGGTACATCCAGCCCTTGTCCATATCATATATTCAAAGACATTCTAAGCAACTGGTCTCCAGAAAATCAGAACTGTCAAAAAGAGTTCTTCCTCCTCAATATGAAATTTCTTCTCAAGTTCACTTTTTCTTTACCCTAACCTGAACCCTTAAAAAATGGAAGGAGCTTTTCCACTATAGGGTTCATTCTTGTTCCTCGTTAAATCAATAGTAGCAAGAATGGGGGTGGAAATATATACAAAGCAGGTTCCCTTTTGACATGTCACTTTCTAGGAAAAATAATCTCATGTTCTATTACTTGAGAAGAACTGCTGTTGGTCAAGTCTGACACCACTGGTTTTTAACATGAAATTGCTTACTAAATATCTTGAAAGTCCTGATCTTGAAAGAAAAAATAATAATGGCGATATACCTATCTCCTAGAACTGGAAGGGACCCCGAAGAATCATCGAGTCCAGCCCCCTGCCTTCACTAGCAGGACCAAGTACCCAAAGGAGAAGTACCCAAAACTTTAACTAACTTCCGTGTGAATTCTGATGCATTCCACCTTCCATGATCAAGCTTTAGATGAGGTATTTGGGAAGAAAACTATCACTAGCTTCTTTAATGACTTTCAACCATCACATGACATTTCTTCTTTTCATAATCTCAGAGATGAAGACTATTGTGATGAACAGAAGAAAGAAGAGCAAAGACAACAGTTTCTCAGTCAAATTCTTCCTGTCACCATGGCAGCTTCTTACACCTACCTTCCTCCTTTAGTCTCCCCCACCACACCCCAACCATCATTGCTTTGGAATTCACCAGCAAATACATGGGAGATTTGTATTATGTGGCAGATGCTCCAGCTAGTTCTATAGTACCTCTGGAACATAATATTCTATTAATAGAGGTAAAGGTGCTAATAGAGAATGGAAGAATTAATTAAACAGGCAACACCTGTGAGTAATTCCAAGTGTGTTAATGGGACATTCAATATCTAAATTCTTTTAACTGGATTATCTTCCTTTTTTGCATTAAAAATATAATGGCCAAATCCTGAAAAATGCTGAGTACTACAGCCAAAGTGGAAGGGAATAGCCATTGAGGTCAGGACTAGGATCTAAACTATTGATAATATATTTTAATTAACAAAACTTCTGTGCCACACTTCAGTTTTACCTAGGTTTTAAAATGCAGGACTCTTCACTCAAGATGTACAATTATGGGTCTGAGCCTATTGACTAGTTATGTGAACTATTGCAATATTACAATTTTTCAGGCATTAGTACTAGTTGTAAATGATCACATAAAGCAAAGCATTGAACATTTAGCTTATTACATGTTATATGGGGTAAGCTGAATGCCGAAGATGATGGTGAATTTTGAGACAGTTTATTGATCCTTTTTCATTAAAATTTGATACACACCCATAACTGACAGTGGACAGAACAGTCTTCTGTTTTACAGTAAAGTGTCCCATATATCTAATTATTAAAAATAAAATAGTAGTTACTGCAAACAAAGCATTTCATATTTGGCTGTAAAGGATCAATGCAACAATTGTACAGTTCTAATTATAATTTTGGACAAAAATATTCATCTTAAGTTAAATACAACACACTAGACAAATCATATTTAAGACTTTTATAAATGTATGTTTTAGATAAGAATTGAATAGCCATCACAATTTTCACCACAACATCTATCTGATACATCTGCACAATTATCCACTTATGATATTAATAACATGACAGTCACCATGATATCTGAGCCCAACCAAAGTTATGGAAAGTAAGCAGTAAATCTAAAAGTTTGTATGCTCCCTCCAGCCAGATGCTAGAGTCAGGCCCACTGAGGAAAATTTAGGGTCCTGGTAAATCATGCTCACGGAGACCCAACCCCCCTTCCCATTTCATCCAAGTTAGACATTTTGGGGGAACCCTCATCTCAAGGCCCCAGTACAATTCCCCCCCACTTCTATCCACTCTGGCTATGCTGCTTGGAGCTGGTTGGCCTTTTTTCCTTGCAAAATTTGTTTTGAATTTTCAGTGAAACAACAAAACAAAAACCAAAATATTTCAATTTGGAAATGTTGCCACAGTGCCAAGTGGGAGCTGTAGTTTGGATGCCTCCTGCTGCCATTCCCTTCTATAGACTGGATTCCCTGGTCAGATCTCCATCCCCCATGGTGACCTACAGTCTCCTGTCTCGGTGAGGAGATGTGATACATCATAAGTGTCCTGGCTGTGGTAAATCATGGGAGATGTAGTCCAACTGGGAACCCTGCCCCATAGAGGAGAATAGACATTCTTTTGTTTTCTTTGTTTTTGAGGAAAAATAAAATAACCTCATGGGAAGAAAATTTTCATGAAAAAATTTCCATTTGATTGAAAATGCAGTCTTCCATCAAAAAACAGATTTGACATAAAATTTTCACCAGCACTAGTGGGGAGGATGGGTACATGTTTTCCTTCAGTTGATGTATCTGATTCTCATTCTGTGCATTTGTTATAAGAAAGCTGATGTGAAGAGATGCGACTTTTACATTTAGTTCTGTAGGCGGTTGCATGTCTTGTGATTCTTGTGTCAGGAGTTCCAAATTTGTGGTAATTCTGATGAAAATGTTGCAGGTGTTCAGAAAACTCAGTACATCAGAGTTTCATCCTATGAAGAGTGAAGCACAATGCCTCCGAAGAGTGCATTGTCATAGTGTGTTATTTCCACATTGTTGGACAGCCTGGTCCTGCATTTCTGGTGCACCCAACATTCCCACTGAAGTTAACAGGAATTCAAATATGCAAGGAGTGCAGGCTTGGCCCCAATGGTTGAGAATAGGATAAATACAATACATGAATATGTGAGATTATGGAGCATGTAAAAACATGAAACAGATATATTGTGTCACATTCTGTATGTATCACATTACAAATAGAAATGGTTTAGTCACAGTTGCTATAAAATTTAATTTTGTGAAATCCTGAGCTAGCACATAATAGCCTACAATGAAAAAGAATTAAAGGTGAAATCCTGGCCCCAGTCAAGTCAATGGGAGTTTTGTCATGGACTTCAATGAGGCCAGGATTTCATGTTATATACATTGTGCTCCAAAACAGAAAAATTACAATATGTAAATAGGTCACACTGCAACAATACAAAAACAAAAACAACCCCTCCCCCCAAGAAACTAATGAAACTAAAATATGTTCAAACGTGGTGCATTACTTCACACCCTCTATCAAACCATTTGAATTTTAGATCACTAATATGAATTAGAGATGGCTGGAAATTGGAACTACTTTTTTTCAAAAGTGCAAAATTCTTCCCAGAAAAATTCTTCCAAACCAGGACAAATAAGTAAAAAATATGATTTATTTTTTTTTTTTGTGGGAAGGGATTTTCAGAAGTATTTTCTTTTGGGCAAACAAAAATGGAATATTTTTGCTTGCAGGCTGCTCCCCTGGAAAGCTCTCATTAACTTCATTTTCTCCCTGCAAGCAGAAAGTGAAATTGAGAAAGGCAGTTCAATGGGCAGCCTTCATTTCAATTTTCCCTACAGAGAAATCAAAAAACACTTTCCTGGAAAAATGTGGAAAATTTCAATTTTGCAAAGAGGCCAGTTTCTGTCGCAAAATCCTTCAGATGGAAAATTCCCAACCAGCTCTAAAATGCGTATCTGTATGGTCACCACATGTGTCTTTTTGCAGGCAAACACAAATGCAAACAAGGAAAAGAAAACCATTACTTGAATGTTTTGGTTGTTCTGTGCAATATGATGACTTCAATACAGTAACTGTGATGGAGTTGCGATGGCACCCTAGAATTCACAATCCCTCTACGTTTTACTTTAATTAACAGTCCAAAAGTTAGTACGTTTAACGTAACTGACTAACATGTATTAAATTCCTACTTAGATTAGCACATCTTCAGCATGTCAACAGCATTCATGATTCTCCAGTCCAAAGTGCTGCTGCTTCACTCTCTATGCAGAGGCTCCCCGCACATAAGCCTGTTTCACTTTTTAAGCCCCACTTAAGCCTATTTTCAGGCTTAAGTGATGAACAGGTCTTGTGTGGGTACATGGCACAGGAGGGAAATTCACCCTTTCTGAACATAACACAGGGGAGCTACTAGCTGGATCAAGACCACAGTGCAAAGGTACTATATCAAATATTACTTTTTGTCCCATACACAAAATATTGTTAATAGATAATTTTCTGCCTAGACGGACATTTTATTGAAATGAGGATTTTTTTCCCTTTAAATTGTGTGCTGACCCTCTCTCTCATTGATTGAATAAGAAGAAAACAAATGAAAAAAGGAAACATACATAAGACTATGTTATAAGAAAAAGAAAATTAGCAAATGGAGATGGTCACACTGCCTGTATGCTAAATCCCTTTCACCTTCCCTTTGTCTGTCTTGTATATTTAGATTGTAACCTCTTCAGGCCAGGAACCTTCTGTTACTCTGTATTGTTTTTGGCACGAGCCCTGTTCTTGGTTGGTCCTTAGGTAGGTACGGTCATAACAACAACAATAAAAACTCCTTTTTAGAAACTTAATCATAAAGGCTAGGATTTTCAGAGGAATTACTGCATGATTCCCATTGAATTTCATTGAGAACTAGGCACCTAACTGCTTTGGGCTCCTGTCAGAATCCTAGTCACATTACTTATTTTTTGCTGGTCTGTATTGTTTAAAATACATCTCTCTTATTTCTAGGCTGATCTATTTGTTTACACACATTTTCTTATTTCAAAATTATCCTGGCCACCCACTCCTCTCTAGTGTAGGCAAATGTAGTACCCGGAATATTATTTTGTGTATTTTCAACTGATTTTCGTGATATTTGAAAATACATAAAATATTTATGTCAGTCAACATTATCGTGATATCCCTTATAGAAATAGTCATCTTATGGGCATTAACATTTGCTTAAGCAGTAGTTTGAGGATGCTGGGAGCTATTGCTCAACATACCAGGGATAGAACTGGGGACTGCCAGAACTAAAATTATCAGGGGCTAAAGCTAATGCTTTGAAGCTAGGGTAACAATTCCTAGCCTTGCACAGGAGAGAACCTCTAACACACTGCCAGTGGATTATACCAGTGGCTCTCTATCTTTCCAGACTACTGTATCCCTTTCAGGAGTATGATTTGTCTTGCATACTCCCTAGTTTCACTTCACTTAAAAACAACTTGCTTCCAAACTCAGACATAAAAATACAAAAGTGTCATAGCACTCTATTACTGAAAAAATGCTTACTTTCTCACTTTTACCATATAATTATAAAATAAATCAAATGGAATATAAATATTGTACTCACATTTCAGTGTATAGTATATAGAGCAGTATAAACAAGTCATTGTCTGTATGAAATTTTAGTTTGCACTGACTTTGCTAGTTCATATTATGTAGCCTGTTGTAAAACTAGGCAAATATTTACATGAGTTGACGTACCCCCTGGAAGACTTCTGTGTACCCCCAGAGGTACGTGTACCCCTGGTTGAGAACCACTGAGTTTTACAACATTTTTTGCTTTTGTAAATTTTTGGGAAAGAAAGGCACAGAAGTGTTGACTTTTGCACACCTCCGCTTGTGGCAACACAAACTACCTTCACGTTTATTCTGTGAGAATACTCCCTGCTCTTATGCATCTCCTCATTACATTCCAGAGCCACAAGGAAACTATCCCAAACAGCCACTCCCATTGAGGAAGGCAGTGATGACTCAAAAGCCATTTTTTTCTTTCAGTTGCTGTTCTGGAGTGTTTGATAAATATCAAACTGGATTTTAACATAATACTCCAGAGCTGAATAAAGCATACAGATAGAGAAGACTAATTAATATGAATGACATCTCACCAACACAATAGATTTTTGGTAGGAGGAGAATAGGATGACTTCACTAGAGTCATTTGCCAGCTGCTCAGTGAATAGGTCACAGGCATCATAAGAAAGATAGCTTTCCTGTTGAAAATGTTGGTTGCATTGCTCATTCATCATTCACAGTCCTGTATTCTGTAATAGGAGAGATAGGTGAAGCAGTCAAAGGAAGTCAGAACTGACTCCTGCTTTCCAGTGAAGTCATAATCCTGTTTGAATTACATCAGTCACTTGCAATTTTACTGACTGTGATGTTCGACGTCAGCACTGTTCCTTCAGTTCAGCACCAACTAAGCTCCATTGTGTTGATATACTATACAATGGGATACACATTCATTTTACAGTTACATTGTTATGCATCATAAGACATCATGAACATATGTTGTAGAATGTCACACACTGTGCTTGCTGTGAGTATATTGTATAGAAAAAGAAATATATAAGCCAATGTCCTGGCTGCTTGAAGGGAGGGGAAGGGATCTGCTTTGCACTCTGCCTGTTCTCTTATGAGCTCCTTTTACTCTTCTTATATCAGATCTGTGGCTTCCAAAAAAGCCACATGCAGCTCTACAATCACAAGCTGGATAGCTCTGATTTAGACAGTGCTTTCATCTGCAAGGATCCCCAAATGCTTCACAAATCATTACGTCCACTACTGAAGTGCAGCCGCCTATGGAGTGAAATTTGGCAGCTGTTTAACAGCACACATAAATCCTACACAATAGTTTAGGGAAATAATTTTGAAAGAATACTGCAGGTAGGAGTTAGGGCAGTAGAATGTAATTATGTGAACCAGACTCATACATCAGACAGATGCAGATCATCCTAAACAAGTGCCAATGAAAACTTTTCACCACACCACACATCATATATTTTGATATACCATTGCGATGGAGTTCACTCCAGAGTGGGTCCTCCTTCTGGGGGATTAGCTCTCTTAGCCAGCATGCCCCCTCCTGGTGGTGCCTCCCCTGCTGCTTTCTCTGCCTGCAAATCCATCTCAGCCCCAGAACCACAGCGTTCTTTGCATGACTTGGCCCTCCCTCCATGTCACCATCCATGTTTCCCCTTCCGGGGAGGGGGCTGAACTGGGCCCACTCATTACTCCGGGTCCCAGCCCAGGGACCATGGAGATAGTAGCCTCCTGCTGCCTTTCCTTAATGTCTCTGCCAATACTGCTTCAATTCCCTAGGCCACCTCCCCATGACTCCAGCACATTCTTCACCCTCTTCTCAAGGCCTCCAGCCCTAGCAGCCAGCCAGGAGCTCCCTTTTGCTCCCCGAGTCCCCGACAGCAACTATTCTGTCCAAAGTCCTACCTTCCTGCAGCCCACTAGGAACACAGTCCTCTCTCCTTGGGCTCCATGCAGCCTGTCTCTGGCCCTGCAGCTCCTTTTACATAAGCCCACAGGGCCCTGATTGGCTGCTCCCTGTGCAACCTCCTTAGGCGGCTTTTAACCCCTTCCTTTCTGGTGTGGGATGAACACGCCAGCACAACCATGTATGTTTCAGAGAAAATTATTTTATAAATCTTTTGGAAGTTTTTTTGTTTTCATTATTATTTGAATGGGACTATTTTTGTGTCCCTCCACCTGCAGAGACAGGTGTCTTAGTTATCATGAATTAAATTGAACAGGGCTTAGAGAGAGCCAGTTAACGCTCCCTCTCCCTCCCCCCCCCCACAATCCATCCCTTAAACACTCACATGACCTAATTTAATATCTCTGTACACAAAACTCAATATTCTAAATACCAGATATCTCCAGACCTTCCACAGCTAGAAACAGGTGCTTCTGTGACACTCACTGAGAAATCTGGAATCTCCTCTTTTCCACAGAAACAAAATCCCATTTCTATCTCTTAAGGACAATGACATAATAGACTTCAAAGCTGTGATACTTTTATGTACAGAAAAGGTCTACCACTCCATGACTTAATATGCTGCCCATTCTGGGCCTCAAACAGATGTAATTTTTGAGGGAAATTCTGCACATAAGACAAAAAGGAGGAGGAAACATTACTATGGTAGGTTTCTTTTATTTAAAAAATAGCTGCTGTTAGAAGTTCCTCAAGGAATTGGAATGTTGGAATACACCTGGGTGGTGGGTTTCTCTCATCCCTGAGACACATAATGCAAGCAATTAATACAAATAAAACATATTTACTATATTTTAAGTTAAATTAGTTCAGCAGAGGAAAGTTGCATAGTTTTCTGGTATATGGCTTCTGACAGCATAAAGTTTATTATTATAATATGGAGGTATACCTATCTCAGAACTGGAAAGGACCTTCAAAGGTCATTGAGGCCAGTCCCCTGCCTTCACACCAGGACCAACTACTGATCCCTAAATGGCCCCCTGAAGGATTAAACTCACAGCCCTAAGGTTAACAAGCCAATGCTCAAACCACTGAGCTATCCCTCCCACAATGTGTTAGGTGTTGGGTAAGTGATATAGCCACTCTATCATGGCAGCAGCTTCCAAAGACATCAAGCGCATCCATTCACCGAGACAATAAAGAGAACCGTCCATAACCAGATGGCATGCTGATTGTTCTTGAGCTTCACAGAGGCTAGATAAGGAGCTCAAGAAGCCCCAGTTAAACCACCCCTGGCCACAATCTATTCTGTCGTAATGAAGAAGAATCTTTCTGGTCATATGGTTGTTCTGGGGGGCATGTATGAGCTGATCCGAAGAGATTAGAGGATGTGGATCTAACTTATCGATTTGGCAAGAAGTGTAACATTCATCCAAAATATAGTCCCGCACAATCTGTTGCTGCTGTTCCTTAGAAAGGTTGTATCTGACGTACTGTCTGAGAGGCTCAACTATTTCAGAAAAGGTGCATCTTGATTTAAGCCAGCATTTTTTTTATGTGGCACTGAGATTGAATTGTGAACTCAGCTGTCTTGATAGTTGTCTGCGTGCAGTAATGTGACCAGCGTCCTGCCTTCATGCCTAATCACTGGGGGACCAAATCCAGCCAGGACTAGAAGTTTGGACACTGGAGTTTCAGTCCTTTGAACAGGGCTAAGGCAAAATCAGCTAATGTCTAAAACATGAAACTTGGTATGTATACAGCTCTCATTGAAAACCAGTGCCCTTTTGCACAGTTTGGGGATTTGAATTTTTTTAAATCACATCTCAGTATGCTCAGTGGTTTTAGCTAACATTTTAGCAGAGCCTAATAAGGCTCATCCCATTTTGTAAAAACACTACCCATTTTCTCTGCACAATCTGCCAGGGGTTGCTGCTTAGGCAATTTGCATGGGATGAATGTAAATATCTCATTGAAACTCAAGATTGGTACAAGCCTCATAATTCATATGTTCATTTTGAACCCATACTCCCTTATTGTGAAAGGGCTGTTTGGTTCAGGCTATTACCAAGATAGGAGTCATTTGCAGAATTGTAGATATAGATGAGTTTGAAATTTTGAACATCCCCAAAGTTTTCTTTAGGTAAGTGGTTTTGGCTCAGGCCCATCTCTAATTGAAACACTTACAACAAAAATGTCCAAATACTCCATTAAGGCAAGTAAAATGTCATTAGTGTGGAAATTTTTTTCTTTCATAAACTTCATCATAAAAGTAAAGGGTGGCCAAATAGATTTTGTTCCTGGGCTGGTAAAATTTTGTGACAGTTTTGCAAGGCTGTTTTCTCCAGATAAAGCAAGAAGAGCAGCAAAAGAGGAAACTTATTGTTCCACATTTCATTTGCCTGAGTACGCTGTGAACTGAAGAACCTAACTGGGACCATTAAACACCAACATCAATAAGCAAAGGTAATTAAAAAAATCTTTAAAAACAAAGCCTGGAAATGAAATTTAAAATGTACACTGGTTAAATATATTGTGTAATTGCTGTTTACAGTATGTTGTCAAAATGCCACATACTGGGTGTGTGTTATGTGGTGATGCTGTTGGACCGTAACATTTTTCCTTTTACCTGATTTTATTTAGGATTATTTCAATGCAATATAACATTGCACTAATTTGCCTTTTTGCATTTAGTATTTTAGTATAAATATATTATATAATATATAGTATTATATATTATAACATATATATATATCCTTCCTCCAAATTGACCATAAATACACACTAGCTAACTTTCTGTAGTGCAGTAATGATGATGTATGACACTTGTGTTTATTATTATGCATTTACATTGTTAAGAAAAGTGACATGTGTGATGAATCTTTGACTTTTAACTAATAACTTAAAAAGGTAAATTTAATTGACTAACTTATTCCTACTCCACAAAAACAATGATTTGGCATTTGCTGGTGCCTTTTTATAAACGGTTGAATGTAATGCTAATAAAAGAATAGTGTCTGAATGGTGCATCAGGCAATGCAACTACATAATTTGCCAAAGGGACAGGTGCTAACAAGTGTTTTGCTTTTCTTTGACAGAGTGGTTACTGTGCAGTGAATATCTGACCTTTGCTTTAAAGTTTTGGTTTATAATATAATGTTGATAATGTCATCTGAGCAGATTTGCCTGGGCTGCTGAAAGAAAGCAGCAAACCTTTTTTCTTTTTTAATTCTGAAAGAAACAACAGTACAAAAATAAGAGAGATGTCCATTCCTTTATATTTTAAAGGTTAAAAATATTAGGCTGCTGTGCTTTACACACACACACACACACACACACACACACACACGTTTACTCACAGGTAGCAAGGCATTATGCACTGACATCCATCCAAAAACTAGGCTTTGTCATGACCTGCATGCAGTTGAGCACCAGGGAAGCCATGAGCAGCCTGTCCCTCTGATTATATGGTCTGTGGAGAACAAGGGATTTAAAAGAAATGAAGCCAACATTAGCTGTTGGTTTAAGTAGAATTGGTTGGCTATTGCCAGAATTTACAATACAAAAGGATGTCCATTGCCAGCATTTGAAATATAAAGGGGTCTTGCCAAAAAGCATGATTGGCCTGAGTCAGAGCTCCTTAGTACTATTTCTGGGAAAGGCACTTTTCAAAGGAGGGACTGGGGTTATTGTACACAGTGTAATTACAATGTGTGGCTAAGTACTAAATCCTTCTTCCCACAAAAAGACACTAACAAAGCTGGCTGAATAGCCGCTATCTACTCTTCTGTCTGACTTGTAAAATGTGAATAAACCTTTTCCAAGCTTGACACTAATCACAGTATTCCATCCTTCTCAGTGCCTTGAAGATTCATGGGAAATGGAAAGGAGACAATACTACATGATGCTTCTTTATTACAAAACCATGGTAGGGACTCCATCATAGAAGTATAAAACACTTCTTATGATCAGCCTGATTTCTGACTCCTCCTCTGACTTCCACAAGTGTCTTTCCCACTTCAACTATGTGGTCTGCTGCCAGAGAAAATGTTTCGGGAGTGGAGATGAAGGGGCAGAGTTTGAGGAAGATTTGACCCATCCTTTATAGAAGTATAATATTAAATAATTAATAATAACAATGAGAATAATTATAAATCTACATTTTGCACTGTCTGTATCAAGACCAGAGTGTTCTAGGAAGCTGAACTGCCAAGTGTGATGACTAACAACAATAAAAGTAGACAAAATGCAAAAAAAAAAAAAAGTGACCATTGTCAAAATTCTTTTTACATTTTTTCAATGAAATTAGAAACAGTCAACTATCAAAATTTTGAAACTTAAAAATATTCTACCAGCTCTGTAGTATTAGAAAACCACATCACAAAAGTGTGAAAATGTCATCAAAATTTTCTAGGTGATGGTCAGAAACTAAAAATACTGATAAAATTTGTTGAAAATTTGAATTTTGGAAAATGTTGATCAGTTGTGGTCAAGATACTCACATATTTTTACCAGTTCATGTGTTTAAGCAGCTCTGCTGGAATTTCAGGCATCCAGCTGCAGTGGGAGAAGCAAGCAGCAAATTCCTCTGCTATATCTCCTCCTGGGCACTTAGGACCAGTGTGA
Source organism: Mauremys mutica (assembly GCF_020497125.1). Taxonomy (NCBI): domain Eukaryota; kingdom Metazoa; phylum Chordata; order Testudines; family Geoemydidae; genus Mauremys; species Mauremys mutica. The sequence continues at coordinate 249,176,733 of NC_059072.1, read as the reverse complement.
TGTTTGTAAGCAGGCAGCCAGTCTCTCTCTCTTCCTCCTCTCTCAGTGGCACTGCTCCCTCCAGTAGGAAGCAGAATGGTGTAGAAGGGATGGAGAGACAGAGGAAGAAGACAGCCAGCAAGACTCACAATTAGGGCCTAATATCACCCTTCCAAGCTTGTTGCCACGGTAAGTACGCAGTCACACTGTAATCACCCTCCTGAGGGGACAGTGGAGGAGAAATCTAGTTAAGAACTTTACAAATACTAATTAGTCAGCAAAGACACTCCTTAAATAGACACTATCATTTTTGACCTGGGGCCCAAATGCATGAGCTCCACATTTTGCCACATCCCAACCTGCCTAGTAAGTGAGAGTCACAAAGGCAACTTCCAAGTCTGGGTCTCCCAGTCACTGGAACAACTTAAGTATATTGTTTCTTAAAAAAAAAATCATATCTATAGTGTGCAAATTCCATTTTAAGTAGACAAAGTCCTAATAGGGCCAGAACATGTTGAACATTCGTCAAAAACAAAATTAGAACAGAATTCTGTATCACAAATACAAATTAAAGCCATCTGCCAATTTTGTAAAATACTTCACCTAAAGATCTTGTAATTTTTCTTGTAATCAAGAAATGAGTATAAAAGGCAACCTACCTCTTAAACAACCTTTCTTTGATGAGTTTAGTAGGAATCATATTTTCTAGTAACTGCTAACTGTCCGAGAACTATCTCCTTGCTGATGTTTTGCTTCAAAGAGAACATTGGTAACATGTTTGCAGAGAACGGCCACACTTTTTGTACTATTTATTAGTTTGTTTTAGGTCAACAGAGAGCTTCTGAAACATACCTTTTCCTTTTTATCTTATAAACCGTCAGAGAGTTCTCAAATAAGCACAATTTACAGTTTGTTATCCTAAAATAAAATAAGGATATATTCCTAAATTGATAGAAATTGCATAGCACCAAATGAGAAATAGGGATTTTTTATTCTCTCTTTTATACATGCCTGTCTCTATGTCTATAAACATATGTTTGCACATACTGTGTATTGATAGATTAACATATAAAATTACAATATTGCATTTGCAACACTGTACTTAACGTTGTGTCTGCATTTTTACTTCAGGGGTTTATATCTCAGCCATAAAAATTATCTGTAGGCTGAAACTTGGCATAGATTGTCAAGCTAGGATTTTTTTATATCTTAATTTTTTTTGCAAAATTAGAAGAAAATTTCCAGCAAACACTCTCTCTCTCCCCATCATTTCCTCACTCCCTTGCAGAGCCAAAAGAGGCTTGGGGAAAGATCCTGAATGGTGTCAATTTGGCATAGCTGAACTGAATTCCATGGAGCTAGGGTAATTTTCACCAGCCCTCTGTCTTTTGACATGAAATGTTGCAATCTATTAGCGATAAAGGTGGAATACATCATTTGTCTATTTTTGATCATTTAAAGAACACATTATTTCCTTTAAATCATCATCTTTGTGCATGTAGGACAGCCTTGCTTACCAAAAAATCCATACTGAATTTTAGCAGAAAATATTAGGATAAATTGAGTAAGGAGCAAAACTCATCCCTAACGCCCAGTAGCTGCTTTTGGTGTTTGGGAGCCATGCAAGGGTTTCTGCAATAGGTTTCTGGTGTCTCCCATGAACAAGCCCATGCCTCCTCTCCTGCCCCTTGTGCATCATCTTTCTGCCCCCTGCTTCCATGGAAAAGGGGCTAGATTTGTTCCTTTACTGCATATATGTGATAATAATACCAGCATCAGACTACCATAGTTGCTCAGATCAATGCTACTTTCAATCTGCTAACTTTACATGTTAGCGTTTATAGCAATAGAGCTTAATCGTTTAAAAGGAAACAGCGTGGCCTATTGGGCAAAACATTGACTTTAATAACATCACAAAGTGCAATGCAGATTTACTCAGATGTGCATAGAGAAAACCTGTTGAGGACAGTTAGGCACAGAACACATATTTCTAACATGACTGTTTTTGTACACATGTGTCGTCAGCCAATCTCTCTGGTAAACAATAAATGTATGTAAACACTGTACATAGAACACATAAATAATCAGTATACCCGGCATGATAAATTCTGCCTTCTGCTAATGGATGTGGGTGCAGGAAGTGGAGACTGAGTCTCCCCCTGCATTAGATGGAAGGCAGAATCCTACCATAGCTCAGAAGAGTGGGAAAGAGATGAGCCAGGCCTGCTGATAGTGGGGGGCAGAGTGAGGGCAGCCAGCTTCAGCTGTGTTACTGAGCATGCTCAGCCGGTGTGCTTAGACAAAATGCAGAGATAAAAATTCTCGATACTTTAAATGACTGCTTCATGGAGCAGCCGGTATGGGAACCCACAAGGGGAGAGGCAACTCTAGATTTAATCCTGAGTGGAGCGCAGGAGCTGGTCCAAGAGGTAACTAAAGCAGGACTGCTTGGAAATAGTGACCATAATACAATAGCATTCAATATCCCTGTGGTGGGAAGAACATCTCAACAGCCCAACACTGTGGCATTTAATTTCAAAAGGGGGAACTATGCAAAAATGAGATGGTTAGTTAAACAGAAGTTAAAAGGTACAGTGTCTAAAGTGAAATCCCTGCAAGCTGCATGGGCGCTTTTTAAAGACACCATAATAGAGGCCCAACTTCAATGTATACCCCAAATTAAGAAACACAGTAAAAGAACTAAAAAAGAGCCACCGTGGCTTAACAACCATGTAAAAGAAGCAGTGAGAGATAAAAAGACTTCCTTTAAAAAATGGAAGTCAAGTCCTAGTGTGGCAAATAGAAAGGATCATAAACACTGCCAAATTAAGTGCAGGAGTATAATAAGAAAAGCCAAAGAGGAGTTTGAAGAACGGCTAGCCAAAAACTCCAAAGGTAAAAACAAAATGCTTTTTAAGTACATCAGAAGCAGGAAGCCTACTAAACAACCAGTGGGGCCTCTTGATGATCGAGATACAAAAGGAGCGCTTAAAGACGGTAAAGTCATTGCGGAAAAACTAAATGGATTCTTTGCTTCAGTCTTCACGGCTGAGGATGTTAGGGAGATTCCCAAACCTGAGCTGGCTTTTGTAGGTGACAAATCTGAGGAACTGTCACAGATTAAAGCGTCACTAGAGGAGGTTTTGGAATTAATTGATAAACTCAACATTATCAAGTCACCGGGACCAGATGGCATTCACCCAAGAGTTCTGAAAGAACTCAAATGTGAAGTTGCAGAACTATTAACTAAGATTTGTAACCTGTTCTTTAAATCGTCTTCAGTACCCAATGACCGGAAGTTAGCTAATGTAACACCAATATTTAAAAAGGACTCTAGAGGTGATCCCGGCAATTACAGAGTGGTAAGTCTAATGTCAGTACCAGGCAAATTAGTCGAAACAATAGTTAAGAATAAAATTGTCAGACACATAGAAAAACATAAACTGTTGAGCAATAGTCAACGTGGTTTCTGTAAAGGGAAATTGTATCTTACTAATCTATTAGAATTCTTTGAAGGGGTCAAAAAACATGTGGACAAGGGGGATCCGGTGGACATAGTATACTTAGATTTCCAGAAAGCCTTTGACAAGGTCCCTCACCAAAGGCTGTTACATAAATTAAGCTGTCATGGGATAAAAGGGAAGGTCCTTTCATGGATTGAGAACTGGTTAAAAGACAGGGAACAAAGGGTAGGAATTAATGGTAAATTCTCAGAATGGAGAGGGGTAACTAGTGGTGTTCCCCAAGGGTCAGTCCTAGGACCAATCCTATTCAATTTATTCATAAATGATCTGGAGAAAGGGGTAAACAGTGAGGTGGCAAAGTTTGCAGATGATACTAAACTGCTCAAGACAGTTAAGACCAAAGCAGACTGTGAAGAACTTCAAAAAGATCTCACAAAACTAAGTGACTGGGCAACAAAATGGCAAATGAAATTTAATGTGGATAAATGTAAAGTAATGCACATTGGAAAAAATAACCCCAACTATACATACAATATGATGGGGGCTAATTTAGCTACAACGAGTCAGGAAAAAGATCTTGGAGTCATCGTGGACAGTTCTCTGAAGATGTCCATGCAGTGTGCAGAGGCGGTCAAAAAAGCAAGCAGGATGTTAGGAATCATTAAAAAGGGGATAGAGAATAAGACTGAGAATATATTATTGCCCTTATATAAATCCATGGTACACCCACATCTCGAATACTGTGTACAGATGTGGTCTCCTCACCTCAAAAAAGATATACAGGCACTAGAAAAGATTCAGAAAAGGGCAACTAAAATGATTAGGGGTTTTGAGAGGGTCCCATACGAGGAAAGATTAAAGAGGCTAGGACTCTTCAGCTTGGAAAAGAGGAGACTAAGGGGGGATATGATAGAGGTATATAAAATCATGAGTGATGTTGAGAAAGTGGATAAGGAAAAGTTATTTACATATTCCCATAATACAAGAACTAGGGGTCACCAAATGAAATTAATAGGCAGCAGGTTTAAAACAAATAAAAGGAAGTTCTTCTTCACGCAGCGCACAGTCAACTTGTGGAACTCCTTACCTGAGGAGGTTGTGAAGGCTAGGACTATAACAGCGTTTAAAAGAGAACTAGATACAATCATGGTGGTTAAGTCCATAAATGGCTATTAGCCAGGATGGGTAAGGAATGGTGTCCCTAGCCTTTGTTTGTCAGAGGATGGAGATGGATGGCAGGAGAGAGATCACTTGATCATTGCCTGTTAGGTTCACTCCCTCTGGGGCACCTGGCATTGGCCACTGTCGGTAGACAGATACTGGGCTAGATCAACCTTTGGTCTGACCCAGTACAGCCGTTCTTATGTTCTCATGTGTGAGCATGTGATCATGCTCAGTGGAAGCCAAGCAGCATGCATCTCCTCTGGAGTGGGAGGTAGCTAGGACATGTTACTTTTCCCCATAAGGTGTGATCTGATGCAAAAGGTGATGAGTCCTGCCTCCTAGCAGGCTAGTGCATATGCTGCAGTATGTTCTGGCTGAGAACAGAACAGGATGCACTTCGCTCCTGCACAGAAGCAAAGCACAGTATGTGCCACATCACAAACCTCCAGCCTGTTGTGAGGTATCTTGCCCTGCAGCAGCCGGATGTTCTTTGCCAGTGTGCGTGATCAGACTCCTTGTGCCAACTACCTCCAACAACAGGCATTATTAGCCTTAACATGTAACATATGTGCACTCAATAGAATAATGCACATAGCTAAATAGGTGTAAGGCATGTGCTTTAATACAAGCCTAAGTATTGATAGAACAGAATTGCTCACTCAGACTAAATAACGTGTTGCATCACTTTCCATAAAGCATTTTATTTGTCTTCATTCAACATCGAAGCCTCAAATAAATCCATGTATCTAATGTATTTTAATTAAGCAGAGGGCGGATAAAGAGTTTTCCTCTCAGAATCCCCAGCTGCACTCTACTGCTCTCATCAATGGGAGCAAAACTAAGAAACCTCCTTCACTGTTAACGGTAATTTTAGCTACGGTAATTTATTTTCATTTCCATTTCCATAATGGTGGGATATTGGTTCATTATTGACCAAAACAGCTTTATATTATAATAAACTAGATCACCAAGACCAACTGTTTGCATGTACCACTGGAGGTCTCATCAAAGAACTGACACAGCCTGATCCACTTAGCTTTGAGATCACAGCTCACATTTTATAGATTGGCCAGCTGTAGAATCACAGAAGCTCTGAGTGTTTCCTTGTAGAGCCAAGGACATAATGTATGCATTTTCGCCTATCCCATGACTTAGAACAATAGTTTCATGTCACATTGTCTGTTAGGTGGGTAAGTGGTGATTATGAAATACTATAAATCACTAAGGGTATGGGTACACACAATAAAACACCCATGCCAGCTGACTTGGGCTCGTGGGGCTCAACGTGTGGGGCTGTTTAATTTTGATGTAGATGTATTGGCTCAGGCTGCAGCCCGAGCTCTGGGATCCTCCCATCTTGCAGGGTTCTAGAATCAGGGCTCCAGACGAAGCCCAGATGTCTAGACTGCAGTTAAACATCCCCCCAGCCTGAGCCTCGTGAGCCTGAGACAGCTGGCATGGGTCAGCCGTGGCTTTTTAATTGAGTGTAGACTTACCCTAACTGTTCAAGAGAGGAAGGCAAAGATGTGCTTATAATCAGAAAATAATATATCTAACAAAACATTCACTTTTCCAACTATGAAGTTGATTAAACATTTTTCCTAGAGAAAACAAACAAACAAAGAAACAGCTTCTCCCCCCCCGCCCCGCCTCCCAAATCAGCAAACTCCTTTGCCCACATCAGATTAGTCCACTGTACAGGCAAAGCTACTCTGTACTCATTCGTTAGAAATTGGCCTTACACAATGAGGAAACTGGTAATAGTTGTTGGACTCCTGACTCGTCTGTATGCTTTCTCAGAGTCTTCAAATGGAGCCAGTATGCTTTCCAGGAAAACATAAATTCAAAATCCAAGCAAACAACTGTCCCAAAAGTCATTGCAAAGTCACTCTCAGTCATATTCGACCTACCTGTATTGGTCATGTACTGAATGGAAATCAGTTGTCCTAGAATGATGTTGGTCAGCTCCTTGAAGCATCCTCCAAAATGTCTCCATTATCTCCTTTAACGAGGGCAGGCTCATCTGCAAGTGATGGACATTACAGAATTAATTCGCTTGTAAGTTTAGGACAATTAACGTTAAGAGATTAATCTGTATAAATGAGTTTTTTCCCAATAACTACTCTTAGATAGCAAGCAAAGAGACATGCTAAGAACAAGGAAAGAGTATAGAATACTGTTTCGGGGGAGACTTTCAAAGACACAAGTGGTAATTATGCAACTAACTGTCATTGAAAGTCATCGGGAGTTGGGCACCTCACTGTAATTTGTCCTTTTGAAACCCTGCCTCTAAAATGCTACATTTTTTGCTTGATTTAAATAAGGTCATTATTCAGATACCACAGTGTTATGTGTTTAAAGGAAAGACAAAGATGGATACATAGATAATCTAAGCATTTCCTTAGAACTGTAAATTGTTGTATGCTAGTTATATTGAATTAGATAGTCCCATAACACATTCATGAATAGCTCCTCCTGAATAGCTACTGAAAGATACTTTGAAATCACCTGGTAAAGAGGTCTATGGCTGGGGTTTGTAGAAGAAAAGGGATTTAAATAACTTATACTTTTTTAAAGCAGGATATGAAGGAAAGTATGTGACCAGCAAAGGGAAGGATATTTGAAGTCTAGGGAAAGCAAGGTTGGAAAGTGAGAGTGGGAAAAGGAGACAAAGGGAGAATTAAAAAGAGAGAGACTATGCAGAACACAGGAAGGAGGAGGAGATGAGAGCAAAAATATAGTCAGAGGCAGGACTGTGTGGAGCCTTGAATGTGAGGCCAAGTAGCTTGAATTGTATATGGTAAAGTATAAGGAGCCAGTGAAGGTACTTAAGTTGGGAGGAGATGGGTTAATAAAGCCCAGAAACAGAACTCTCTAACTCAGCTCTCATTTATTGTATTAATTTAGCCTAATAACTTCATACATCTCACATAATGCACCTATAGTAAGTATTTAATGCATGGAGGAAAATGTTTCTCTGACCCACTTGTGCAGAGCCAGATTAACCTTTTGTGGACCCCAGTGCCTAGACATGGCCCTGCCTCCTCCCCAACCCCCCCCCCACCGCTTGCATGGGGTGGGGAGCTGAGAGGAGCGAATAGCAGGTAGGATCTCGGGGGGAAGAGACCAAGCGGGGGTGGTGCCTTGGGGCAGAGTGCAGGTGGAGCCGGGGGCGGCAGGTCCATGGTCTGGGCACCATGGCCCCTTCTGAGTATGGGCCTGGTGCCATTGTAAATCGATACTGCACTTGTGATCAATATGGCTTGAAACATGAGGACTCATAGCACATCCCTCTGGCCCCTGTGAAAGATGTACATGTAAGGTGCATGTGCGCTGCGTGTGTATGTACAGTACACTTCTAAATACTGCACCGATCTTTCTGAAAATCTACAGTGATAGAAATTAAAAAAACTTCCAGCAGGACCCTTGGGCCCTTGTGGAGTCCCACTAGGGTGACCAGACATCCCAATAATATTGAGATTGTTTCAATATTAGAGGCTTTGTCTTATATATGCAACTATACTCCAACTATCACCGGGAAAAAACGTGTCCTGATTTTTCACATTTGCTATCTGGTCACCCTAAGTCCCACTGACCTCAGTGGGATTCTGCAGGGATTCAAGGGTCCACACTAGTGTTTCCTATTGCAGGACCACGGCAAGAACAAAATCAGCCTTTTGCTTTAGGGAGTGGAAAGTTATTTTGCTGACTAGTGTAAACCAAAGCAATGATGGGTTTTGCAAAGAACTTTAGATGCTTTACAATAAATCTGGATGTGCTTAAAAATCCCATAAGAGTTTTAAAAAAAATCTGGATGTGTTTTCTCAAGTAACTATTTAAAGCATATTAGAGTTTATTTAATTGCACTGGGATTTTTCAAAGCATATCAGGGCAAAACAGCAGACTATAGGCCCCAATATGCTAATTAATAGCTAGCTAGACCCCTGAAATAAACCTGCAACACTTCATTAATCAGACAGTAATTGAATTGGCACAGTACTTCTGTGCAAACTATATACAGATTGAAATACCAGTCTTGACAAGGGTGAGGGCAACTTTCTTCACAAGAGTATGTTTTTGGACATTGAATTTACATTGTTCAGTGGGCAGTTGGCCTTCATATTTCATTTTCTGCTCAGAAAATCCCACATGACTGAGCCCAGTGAAATATTCCACATGCTGCCATGGTCTTTGAGGTAAGTACCTTTCAATGGCGACAAGATCAGCTCAGTGCAAAAGAACAAATCAGAATTGATACATTTACTTCGTCACCTAAAGACATCTGCCAATTAATGTGATTATAAAATAACAGTGTTGAACAGATGTTTCATTTGCTAAGTTTATATTTGACTGTTTGAAAGCTAACTACCTGGGGATTTAACTGACAAATACTTACAGCTTTGCTTATGAAAAATGAAACAATAAATTTTCCTGCAGAATTGATGAAGTATAATTCTGGATATTGATTGCCCATAGTAAGAACTCAGTGAGGAGCTGATTGCCCCTAAAGGAAGAGAACAACAAAAAAAAGGTACTTTAAGCTGTTTGCTATGAAGTGATCATTAAGTATATACCCATGCTGTTGTGTGAGCTTCGGTGAGTCACTAGGCCTCCGGGTCTCTGTTCTCCTTCCCATGGAGGTCAGTGGGATTGTTCGCAATCTTAAAGTTAAGTACTTCTTTAAGTGTTTTACTGAACTGGGTCCTGAGTGCCTGCCAGTTTTCAAGTCTCCATCATCTTCTGCTGAGGTGCTAGAGCTGGTCTAAAAAGATTGTAATTTCTGTTTTGTCTTAGCTGAATTTTATTCACTTTCTATGCTCGCAGCCATTTTGATGAAGCTTTCAGAAAAAAAAATCCACTGCAAGCATGCATATCAAATTTCAGCTGTAAAGTAAGAGAGAGAATTTATAGGCAACAGAAAATGACCCATGATAATGAAAGCAGTTGGCCATCCTTAATTAACTATAAGCATTGACACTTACACCAGCTATAATGTTTGTGCACTCAGTGTACTTCACAACCCCAAGAAGCTGAATTCGCATGCCAAGATGAAACCAATAAGCTATAGTAAAAGGAAAAGAGTAAATCTTAATGTATTGTGTATGCCTATGAAGGAACCAATAATGAATTGATTTTGGGTTAGAGGAAACTAGGAAAGCAAACAGCTGTGATACTCACATCATTTATCAGAGGAAGCTACAGATCTTTGATCTAAAAAACAAAGAAAACTACCTAGTGTTTTTTTCAACAAACAGTTTAAACCGATTAGGTAGTTTGAACTTCCATGGCTGTTTAGGGAAACAGTATCCTTGGAGCTGGCTTGTTAACAAAAACTACTGTAACACTTTGGGGAATATATTCTCTAGCTATCTGATTTCTTCTAATCATTGTCCTCTTTCACTTGAGAATTTCCCATTATTCAGGAACATATGGACTAAACATTTCTTCAGTAATCATGTCTGAACAAAGTAATCATTCCCTCATTAACCAATTATTCCTCAGAATCAAATGAAACAGACATATTTGCTAAGACAATTTTCATTAATAAACCCTATGGAACCATACCTAACATATCTCCCATTCAAATGGCTTAATTCAAAGACCTCTGTGTAGATAACAAAGAGGGATTCTTGTTTTACACTAACAGTAAATGATCTCAGGAACAAGGTTAGAGATGGAATGAATACCAGATTAAAGAAAAAAGTAATGTTAAAAGAGCAGTAATTACTGGTTAAGTTATTTAGCCTTTTGTGTGCTGTGAGTCTCTCCAGTATGCTCAAAACTTTTCGTACAAATCTGTTGATTTCAAAGACACTGTAAGAGCAGTGGGAACACAGGCTGACTAAAGGGCTTTGTGTGATAGCTGGATGGTGTGTGTGGGGAGGGCAATTGGTGATGCATGTACACAGCCAAACAAAATAAAAAAACAAGAGAATTTTTCTAACCACCAAGGAGGAATACAGACTGCTGCTGTGGTAGCACTGCGTATGATATTTCAGAAACCACTCACTTAAAGTGTATCCAAATGAATCTTGGAAAACTGCATGTTATTTGGATTTTTAAATAGCTGATGAAAAATCTGACATTGAGGAGTTAAAAGAAGAGCGTATCTAGCACATTTGTTTTTAATTACTTGTTGCACACAGTAGTTTGAGACACCTGTTCAGATACCATTCAGTTCTATGACAGGGCAGAAACTTCTTTACAACACCAGAAAACAATGTCATTTTATCCCAGCCTCTTTCATTTGACTACTGAAACAGATAGTACTGAAATACAATGCACTCCCTCTTAAAGACATTGCCATGGACTCTGCATTCTTCAGTTCTTTTCTCATCCAGAAGTATGCATGTACCTATCTGAGAGTTATGTTGTAAGGTTAATTAGTTAAAGAGCCAAATCCTTCAGCCCTTACTTGGGTAGAATTCCCAAGGACTCAAGGTGATGGCCCATAACTTGAGAAGCACTTTGAAAATGTAAAGCTCTACTTAAGTGCTACATATTATCATCAGCATCTATTTCTGATTTACAATTTGTAGTCTTCCTGATCCCCATACTAACTTGAATATCTATTTGCAGTGGGAAACAACAGGTATGACTGATTTTTTTTACGCATCAGATTCTTCACCATTCTGTCTCCAGTATTTTACAATGCTTTAATTTTTATTGTTGTCTTCACTGGGAACAAAGAAGGTGTTATTTGGTGTTGTAACTTCTGGCCCAACTGGCAACAGACTTCAGATTGCCAATCTCGAGAACAGCTAGGATACATACACCAAAAATATCTTCAAAGTTGTTCATATAGTCTAACAACCTGAATTTGTAATCAGGTTATCCTGTTAGTGGAAGGGTGCTGATTTCAAAATCCTTACATTAATTTCATTTCCCTGTCTGTAAGTCAGAATGTTTCAGCCTATTCCTTTGTTATACATTCATGAGCACCAATGGCAAAATGGCCAATGGCAAAATGGTGATGACAGCTGTCATTCAATTGAGAAAGATGTAAAAACAGTTTTATCCATTGCCCCTTGAGCTCAGGATCTGGACACTTGATGCAGGACTACAGTTTTGTGCCTGGAATTTTCTATATATGGGTACCCCCTCACTGGCCAACTGATTCACAGCTGTCTTTACTAAGGGATTCCTAGATAAAGTCAGTATATACTTTTTTTTAAAGCACAAACCATTCATTTCCATATCTGGTTTTATTTTTGAGATAATGACAGTAATCATTTATCCTTATATTTTAGAGGCATTCTCCTCATGTTATTATAGTGTTGTCTAACAGTCACCATAGTTCAGGATCAGCCATCATTTCTATGAAAAACAAATAAGTAGCCTTTAAAAATCTACTCAGGTATGAAGTTTGGCATACATGGCCTTAGCATGACAACAATTAAAACAAAAACTTTGTTTAACGCAGTTGGCTATTAAATCAGGGCAGGGCAAAAAATGTGTTTGTGGATTCAAAGAGATATATTTTTAACACTTCAAAGTCTTCTATTATAACACAAAATTAGACAGATGCTTAGTCCATAATCCTTTTAATATCTGAATTTGCAGAAGAGATCAAATAGTGCAAGGCGGGATAGTAATGAAACTCCTAGTGATGCTTATAGGAATTGAGTTGCTAAATCTTTGTACACCAATTTTAAAATTTAAGATTTTTTGTAAGTAAACCTTGATATATTGGGGATTTATAATCACCTGCTTGATACATTGGGTAGACAGCAAATACAATACTTTTTCAGTACACCTCTATGACATGTACTAGTTATGGGTGCTATAGTATTACATATTTTATAGATAAGTTAGACTCAGACTCATAGACTTTAAGGTCAGAAGGGACCATTATGATCATCTAGTCTGACCTCCTGCACAACGTAGGCCACAGAATCTCACCCATCCACTTCTATAACAAACCCCTAGCCTATGCCTGAGTTAATGAAGTCCCCAAATTGCGGTTTGAAGACCTCAAGCTGCAAAGAATCCTCCAGCAAGTGACCCGTGCCCCATGCTGCAGAGGAAGGCGAAAAACCTCCAGGGCCTCTGCCAATCTGCCCTGGAGGAAAATTCCTTCCCAACCCCAAATATGGCGATCAGTTAAACCCTGAGCATGTGGGCAAGACTCACCAGCCAGCACCCAGGAAAGAATTCTCTGTAGTGACTCAGATCCCAACCCATCTAACATCCCACCACAGACCACTGGGCATACTTACCTGCTGATAATCAAAGATCAATTGCCAAATTAATTGCCAAAATTAGGCAATCCCATCATACCATCCCCTCCATAAATTTATCAAGCTTAGTCTTAAAGCCAGATATGTCTTTTGCCCCCACTACTCCCCTTGGAAGGCTGTTCCAGAACGTCACTCCTCTAATGGTTAGAAACCTTCATCTAATTTCAAGTCTAAACTTCCTAGTGTCCAGTTTATATCCATTTGTTCTTGTGTCCACATTGTTACTAAGCTTAAATAATTCCTCTCCCTCCCTAATATTAATCCCTCTGATATAATTATAAAGAGCAATCATATCCCCCCTCAACCTTCTTTATGCAGCTACTTAGTTATGCAGTTATGCAGCTACTATTTTTAAATTAATTTTCTACTCACATATTGTACCATAATTGTTCCAGGGTTATTATGACAAACTGAGATCCATAATCTACACATTAAGTATCCTTAATAGTGTTCATTGATATGATAGACTAATGATTTGGAAGGCAAACATGTCAATGGTCTGGGGGTTAAAGACTCTCTATGTACTGATTCATATGGTAGATTGTTACAGTTCTGGAAGCCTCCTTAGGGTCTGTCTTGACAAAACTCCATCCATACAGACATTAGAAGAGAACCCATTGCAACACATCTTGGCAAACACTTACTAATGCCATCATACTATGGATTCAGGCTCAGATGCCCTATGATGCTTTGCATGACACAATCTTGCAAAGGATTACTAATATACACTGGTATGCAGATATCTGCATATGTGCTTTAATACATGCGTGCCTGAATATATGTATCATGCAATTTAAAAAAAAATATGAAAAGACTAGGAAACTATGTAGCCCAGTCTCTTCTCTGATTTAGCATATGTACCCACAATGTCTTCTTATACAAAATGTGAAGCTTACACTAGTTACTCCTGTTACTGCTTTTTCTCTATACACTGAATATTCCTTTATATAATGATTGATTGTACACTTTGTTTTATATACTGTACTCATTATAGATATTTTTCTAACTTCTTTTGTGTCTGGTCGTTTTCTAGTTTATGTTGATGGTGTTCATTCCTTTTATTTGGAACTAAATGTCACTTGATTCCTCTAATAAGGCCCCAATCCAGCAAAGTACATAAGGATGAGTTTAAATTTAAGTACATCAATTGCCTCTTGACTTAACAGCATTGCTATGGTCACCATTAAAAGTCAGCTACCCAGTAGGCCAGTATTGACTTTGTTACGGTGACCATTAAGCCTCAGTGGGGTCCCCTTTAAGATCATCTTTTCCAAAGAGCACAGACAGTTTCCCTAAAACTCCTAATAAATTAAGAACCTTGAGCCCAAGCATGATTACCCTTTACTGCAACTTTTTCTATTTTAAATTGATATGGCACAGAAGGTGTTAAAATTCTATAAAATACAGCTGGCACAAGAATAAAACAAATGAAAAACTCACAACTAATGGTAGGTTACCAACCTAAGAGAGTGAAATACATATCAATAACTTAGAGGGCAACATAAAAACAACCCACCAAGCCCTTTGCTTAGCCTCTAAGTCCTCTCATTGCTTCTGTAGAAAATTCTAAGAACAGCTGCCAAACTAGTCCAAAGACTAATGAGAGCTGAGTCAGGTGTTTGAAAGCAGCAGTTACTCTCATTTCAGAGAATAGGTTTCAGGTGACAGCGTAATAACCCGAGGAGAAGCTGCCACCTGAAGTTTTCTTGTGGATATATACAGTATATTGTTGACATTTTTCCAAATAGATTTTGAATGCTTCAGTATCAGAGCAGAGTTCAGCCATATAATCCAGTTTTTGATGATCATATTTAGTAAGGTGTCTTGCCACGAACTATATTTACTAACAGGCTGGTGGCCAAGGTCAAAACAGGACATACCCTTTCCATTCTTGCTGAAAACAAGTACTTCAGCTCCAGGTCTGTATTGAGGAGTCCTCCCTACTCTCTTTGTACTGTTTTGAAGAAAAAAAAAAAGTCTTATTTGGAGATCATAGAAAATTACGCATGATATGTAGTTCTTTGAAGTAAAAGCACTGATAAAATAAACACGGAATCCCACAACATTCTATATCGTTCTTTAGGGCCAAAATGTTGCTGGCCCTCAGGAGAATAGGCAGGGTCAGGGAAGGGGACAGAGTGCAAGCAGCCCGAATCCCACCCCCTCTTTGCACAGTCCACATAACAGCTAATCACAAGTGTGGTTCCAGTGCTCAGGTGACTTGTCTTCCCATGCATCCCCTTAAAGTCAGGGTTTCACCTTTATTTTGGGGGGTTTGAAGGAGAATATTATATTTATTGATATTTTGGATCCTTTATATTGACATTACAATTACAATGTCTTGACACATATAGGGACACATCTTTCTTCAAAATTAACAATATTAAGCAATATATTGTATATTGAGCAGATATTGTTATATCATTAAATTTCCCCTCCTTTTTTTCAAAATTATTGAAATATAACCTTAACATGATAAACCATTCAAACCATTCAATGATTTGGGGAGGAAGCTGGATGTTTTCCAAGATGGAAAGAAGAACAGGAGTAGCTTCCTTATTTCTGGTCTGAATCTTTTTAACAGGCCAACCCTCAGTAGACATCTTTAAATCTTGTGCAAGTTCTATCGCCAATATTTGTATAGATTTATTTCAGGATTTTTTTTTAATTTTTTTTTTACCTTTTAGTAGTTCCATGCCACACATATAAAAGAGGCTCAGGTTGTTTTTCATTCCATGCAAATACCTGGGACAATATTATGTATTTTAGTATATAGAGATGGAGAAATATACATCTGGTAAACTAAATAGTACTGAACTTGCATTTTTTTTAGTATTAGAACCAATATTTATTGTCTTCATTATCTCATTCCTTTCTTTTGCTGTTATTTCATATTTACAGTCTGTACTCTATCACTTAATAGATGTATGTGATTTGTCTTTTTAAAAACAAGATGTGTTTTAGACATAGATGTGTTTTAGACATAGTCTTGATTGCTCACATTTCAAGGGTCTAGCCCTTAAGTTTTCTTTTACTAGGAATCACATTAGTTTCAGATGGGAAATTCTGTGATTCTAAATTTGTTTTGTTCCAAATTGGAATGAAAACAGAATTTTAACAAAATGAAATTTCAAAAACTATTTGGTTGTGGATCAAATGTTTCATTTCAATTTAGACTTTTTTATTTTTATACTATTAAATAAAAAATGAAAATTTAAAAATTTAAAATCAAAATCCTCCATTCTGCAATTGTCAAAACAGAATGTTCTGACCTTATCAAAATGTCTGTTTTCAACTCCCCCCTGCCAACATGAAATTTGGTAAAAATGGACACCCTCCTATGCAAAGTTTCAGTTTTGACAAAACAGCATTTTCCAATGGAAATCAGAAATTTTTGACCAGCTCTAGTGATTGTATGTTTGTGAGCAGCCTTAGTCTCATTACAAAGAGTGAGAACAGTTGTTATTTGACTCATTTAATCTATTTTAAATTCACTATCCTTGAATACTCTCATGCATTAGAGTTTGATACAAATGCTCATGGAAACGGAATCTCAATCACTTGAAAGTTCATAGAAAGTGAACAGAGAAGAGGCATGAAAACAAGAAACCCATTTCTAAACTGGAGTGAATACTCATTACTTTTTTTTCCCCTTTTTTTGCAATACCCATTCAACTCTCCAAAATATTCGCTGTTTATAAATAAATCAAAAGAACTTACATCTACATATACAGTAAGTTTAGTTTCAGTTAGTGTGACTAATTTTAGAGCTGTGCAAAAATGAATTAAAATATTTTCACAAAACTTGGCTCAGCTTTCCATTTTGTTACAGGCAATGTGGCATCCACAAAATGTTACTTTTCTGTTCACCCTGAAGAACTGAGAAACCACCTTTGGCTTGAAATTTTGTATTCATGAACTTAAGTGGAAGTAAAGTACAACTTGTTCAATATTTTTCTTCTGTCTATTGTAGGTGAGCACAGTCAGAACAGAATATTGTTATGGTGCTGGATGCAGCTATTGCCCATCTCCTCTCTACCTAAGTTCCCCAAAGCTGAATCACTGAGTATGCTCACACATACATGGTGAAGTCCCGTCCCCACTGAAATCAATGGAACTTTTTGTCTTTGACTTCACTTGGGTAAGGATTTCACCCTGGTGTCAGTAGTCTGACCATTCGTAGGTTGAAAGTGTAAGTTGAAGTATTTTTCAAGTTGCTAGTTGAAGTGTTTTGCCTAGAATTGGGAAAAAAAATTTTTGGCAAATAGGTTTATTTGCTGTAAAAGGCAGTTTCAGACCACCCCAAAACTATTTGTGAACTTATGTTGCATTAGCTGAATAGTTTTAACTGAATCAAAAAAACTGAAATGTTGAAATGAAACATTTAGTTTCAACCCAACTCTAAATTTTTCCTTCTAATTTCTAAATTCGCATAGTGCCAGGGTGGAGAGGAAGATCTGTCTTATAAAATTTAGCCCAGGGATTAGAGTACTCTTCTACAATGTGGGAGACCCAGGGTCAAATCCCTCCTCCACATCAGTCAGAGGGAGGAATTGAACTGGGTCTCCAACATCCCAGAATCATACCTAAATCACTAGCTACAGATTAGAAGGGAGTTCTGACTTTTTTATAAGTTGAAAATTTGGGAAAAATGTTTTTGGTTTGACCCAAAACAAAACTTTATTTTTGATTTTTCGGAATTGCCAGCTAAACAAAATGTCCATTATTCACCCAGTTCTAGTTTTGCCCATGCAGTTTCCCCAACAAAATTCAAACAAAAGACTATCAACGTACTAGCATTTTGATCAGATTGGCATGAAAGAAGAGGAACATGGGATGTGAATGATAGGATTTGGGTCAGGCAAGAAAGATAAAGTTCTGCTTCACTTATCAGCAAATAGCACCAGCACCACTGAAAGCAGAACAAGCAGACAAACAAGTGTAGTCCCAATTGCACACAGAGTACAGTAGCAGCAGATATGTTAGACTGTTTCTCTAGCAGGATTCCAAATTGTATCCAAATCATCACTGATTCCCATGACATGTAGACGGCACACAGGAGTCATGATGATGATCCATAAAAACTATAATAAAATGGTAAATGTGTACAGGAACAGCATCCCATGGATGGAACTTCTCACCTACTTCCCCATGATCATCCTTGCTCACTATGTGTAGCCAAAGCATTACTGAGTCATACTCTCTGTTGAAAAAAAAAAAACACTGGAAAATACAAACTGGAAGGGAAGTAGGGAAATAAATTTCACACTCCATGCAAGCACATGTGTTAATGCTGTCCAGAATTTCCTTTGCTTGCTTGTGAATCCTAACCTGAAATAATTGTTTTTTCTCATTAAAAATATTCTTATCCTGTTTCTACAGCTATAAATACCATTCTGGTATAGAGCAAAAGTCATGCAAATCCAGTATTGAATATCCCCAAGTTACATGAAACAGCACTCAGTAAACCAGTCCAATAATAGAAACACTACTGGAAAATACATTCAATAACCATCCTCAACATGGTCCAAAGCACATATAAATATAGTGATAGGGACAATCACAATATTTGAATATGTGGATGCTTATTCAAACTACTCCAAATAGACCTGGAAGCTGAGGATTGTTAGGATAAATCCTGTTCCAACACATAGGACTAACATGGCAATGGAACCACACATCATCAGTTAAAGATCTTGACTTAGGTCTAAAGAATTTCTGATTTCTTGGTCATTTGTTCTGCCACGACCCTGATTACCTTCAGTACTTGGCTATTTCTGGGATCTGTCCTCCATTCTCTTTTGTGAACAAAACATCAAAGAGAACATTTAACATCTTCAGAAGTATCTACCACCTCTGTCAATAAATCCCCCTACCATTTTCTTTGAGGTTCTGCTGTCTCCTCCCCTGACCTCTTGTTCCTTAGGCACTAGAAAAATGCCTTCATATATATGTAAACTTTTCTGCAATCTTCCTTTCATTTTCACCTTTGCTTTCCTTGTATTTTTTTTTGCATTCAAATTTATTCTCTAATATTTCTATATCTCCTCTATACCTGCATGTCTTATACCTCACATGTGCCTGTTTCTCAACCCTGATTCCTTTTTCACATCTTTATTTATCCACACTGAACCCCGCTCTCCCCTGCCCCCTTCTAGTGTATTTATTGCTGAATGGATCACATCACCCTTGGCCATACATTAATTTAGCATTGAACACTTTTCACTTCCCCTCTGTGCCCTTTGCAGAATTCCATTACTTTATTCCACTGGATTTCTCCCAACTCTTACCATATGTTTTCAGATTTCTTGATCTGAAATTCAGCATCCTTATCATCTACCATTTCAGCCTGACTTTACTATTAATTACAAAACCCAGGCCCTGATCATGCAACCAGATGCACACATGGTTAACTTTATGAATGCAAGTTGTCCCACTGAAGTTACATATTATGCAGTAGGATTTGGCCTGAGATAGTATATAGGACTACACACAAATGTAAGTTTAAGCGTATGCGTAACTGGTTGTTGGATAAAGATCATTGTTAGGGAAGCTGTGGCCAGCACATCCCTCGCCCGTGCCGCTTCCCGCCGCCCCCATTGGCCCGGGTCGGCGAACCGCGGCCAGTGGGACCTGCAGTTGGCCGAACTGTAAACAAACTGGCCTGGCCCACCAGGGTGCTTACCCTGGCGAGATGCATGCCAGAGGTTACTGACCCTTGGCCTAGCACAATAGGATCCCTTGTGCTAGGGCCTCTGCATGCTGCTTCCATATAAACAAATAAAAAACATGGGCTAAAATTATGAGTATGAAAACCAGCAGAAGCTTGTGGACAGAAGTTAGTAGCTATAGTGCTAGAGCAGTGGTGAAGGAAGTCATTATGTCTAGGTAAGATGTAACACCTCCAGAGGCTTTGGAGAGACGGTGCTCTGAAGTGGTATTTGCTTCACATGTACAAATGTGTAGCATGTACACCTCACCCTTGGCAAGCTGGGGTGGAGGAACGTGGATCTGTAGCCATTGTGTTTGCACTATTTCATGTTTATTAAAGATGTTGGTGGTAATAAAAGGTAATAATTGAAGATATACTAATCTCCTAGAACTGGAAGGGACCTTGAAAGGTCATCAAGTCCAGCCCCCTGCCTTCACTAGCAGGACCAATTTTTTTGCCCCAGATCCCTAAGTGGCCCCCTCAAGGATTGAACTCACAACCCTGGATTTAGCAGGCCAATGCTCAAACCACTGAGCTATCTCTCCCCCCAGAAAGCATGCTATCACAAAGCTTATCCATTAGTGATGTTAAAAAAACTATCTCACATGGCATCATATGGAGGCACGCCTATCTGCATACCTCTGATAAATGAAAATAGAAAATATTTTATATACCAAGAAACAGATATGACCTGAAATATCCATGATACACAGATTTTGAAACAGAGTTCCAAATATGATGTTATTTGTGCATTTCAGTGTTTGTTATTCATATTCATTCACATTCCTAGCAGGCATATGGGCAGAGTCTATACAGAAGCCAGCAGAGAGGAAGAAGCAACTAAAATAAACAGATGGGTGGACAGGGAGGACATAATATTAAGTAGTTAAACCCATAATATAGTATCTAGAAAGAAAAATAAAAGGGCTAAGAGCAAAAAAAAAAAAAGAGTTAAGCAATAGCCCTCCCAACACACACAGAGAAAGTGATAAGGCCAGTAAAATTATAAGGTGCCTGTAAACAAAGATCATAAAAATTAATATAGGAGGCAGAAACATAAATACTGGGGTCAGACTGCACTCTTTGTTCCACTGATATAAGTGGAGAGTAACTGCATTGACTCTTTAATGGAGTTCTTCCAGATTTACACTGATTGAGAGCAGAAGCTGGCCCAACAAAGGATTTGATTTTAACCAAAACATTATGATGAAATGAAAATTCAGTGGAGGCTAAAGGAGTGATGGATATGAAGTTCAGCTGGTCAAATAATGAAAGACAGATTCATGAATAAGTGACTCACATTTGATTTGTCGTTATTGGTGCAATCATGCTATTTATTTTTCTCCTAATCTCAGTTAAAAGTTTCAGTCATCCAGTCAGGGAGCAAAAATAATGCTAGAACTGGGCAACATTTTTCAGGTGAAACTTTTTTGTTGTTGAAAAAAACAGATTCTGGTTAATCGAAACATTTTTTCAAATTTGTGTTGAATTTGCCCAATTGTGATGGTTCAAAACAAAACACAACAAAATTCCAACATTTCCAGACATCAAATATTTCAATTTGATATTTTCATATCATAAAAAGGTAAAACCCCCTCAAAACTAAACCTTTTGTTTGGGGCCAAACAAAATATCTAGTTTGAGCCAAAATGAAATGTTTGCCACTTTCCAGTTTAGAAAACAAACAAACAAACCAACAACCCCCTCCCAACATCTTTGTATTGACCCAAAACTGATATTATTTTAGATATTTTGGTTTGGCCACTGAACCAAAAACTCAGTTATTTGCACAGCTCTAAACAATACCATGTGAATAATTGTACCACAAATTGCAAACAATGAATAGTTCTAGTAAAAGTTCACTATCTCAGCCATTCAGACTGATCAATATTATACATTATCATCAGCAATCTGGAGTATATTAATGGAAATGATTCACAAATGAACAAAACAAAAAAGTCCTGAAATTTGTCACCTCTTTGGTTCAACTAATGCTGTTCAAACAGCTCTGATATTAATTTATTATTATTATTTATTTGCATTACTGTAGCACCTGGGAATCCTAGCTATGGACCATGGCCCCATTGGCTAGGTGCTGTAGAAACACAGAACAAAAAGACATTCCTTGCCTCAAAGACCTTAAAATCTAAATATAAAGCAAGAGACAACAGATGGATACAGGGGAGTACAAGGAAACAATGAGACAACAATAGTTAGCATGATTGGCAGTGGTCTCAGAACACCAGTGGCCTAAGTGTTGTCAAATTTTATGCAGGCATCAGATCAAAGGAGAGTGAGAGTTTTAAGGAGGGTTTTGAAGGAGGACAATGAGGTGGCTTCATGGATGTTTATGCCAAGCATGAAGGACAGCATTAAGCATGAAGGTGTTCTTTGAAAATGTAAGGGGGCAATGTAGGCTGGCATTGTTTGCCAGCTGGAGGCGATAGTCAACAATTAGATAGTGAATGAGAGATGATAAGTAGGGTGGGGACACACAGTAAAGAACCTGGAGAGTGAAGACAGGCATCTTCTGATTGATGTGAAAGAAAAGGGGGAGCCAGCAGAGGGATGCAAAGAGAAGGGTGACATGGTCAACTTGACAGGCAAGAAAAATGGTCTTTGCAGCAGCATTCTGAGGGATATAAGTGGGGAAAGATAAGGCCAGAGAGAAGGATGCTACAGTAGCCATGATTTGAGATGAGAGCTTTGTGAAGAGTTTCATCTGTGTGGACAGGTAGGAAAGGCTGTGTCTTAGAGAGGTTATGCAGAGAGTTAGTAAGATTTAGACTTAGCCTGGATGTGAGGACCTAGAGAGAGGTCAGAGTCAAAGACGATGCCCAGGCTACAGGCCTGAGCGACAAGCAGGATGGTTGTGTTGTCCACAATGATCAAGAAAGGAGTAGTGGGGAGGGGTGGGGAAGTTTCAGAGCACTGTTTTAGCCAAGTTGAGATTCAGCTGATGGCTAGACATCCACGAGGCGATGTCAGGAAGACAGGGTGAAATTTCAGTTTGGACAGAAGGAGATAGATCTGGACAGGGATAGTTAGATCTGTGAGCGATCAATATATATATGATAGTTGAATTTGTGTTTTCAGATTAAATTACTCACTGATGAGATGTAGAGGGAGATGAGAAGGATACAGAGGACAGAGCCCTGTGGAACTCTCACAGAAAGTTGGAGGGCTGAGGAGGATGCTCTGAAAGAGCATTTAGAGAGGTAGGAGGAGAACAAGGAGTGGACAGAGTCATGGAAGCCAAGGGAGGACACGATTTCAAGAAGAGGAGCATGGTCAGTGGTGCCCAAGGCAGCTGACAGGTCAAGGAGGATGATATTGGAGTTCTGGTTCTAAGCTTCAGCTAGGAAGAAATCATTAGAGACTTTTGTAAGAGCTGTTTCAGTGGAGTGCAAGGGGCAGTAGTTAAATTGGAGAGGCTCTAGGATGGAATTGGAGGAGAGGAACTCCAGATAGTGATGGTAGACAGTGTTTAGCTTATACAGCACTACAGATATGCACAGTGCTTAACAGAGAAGCCAAAAAGACAAGAAGAGTAAAACCTAATTTATACAAAGCAACAAAGAGTCCTGTGGTACCTTATAGACTAAATTCTGTTAGTCTATAAGGTGCCACAGGACTCTTTGTTGCTTTTTACAGATCCAGACTAACACGACTACCCCTCGGATACTAATTTATACAGAACACATGTATGGGCAGCCATTTTGTGGCTGTGTTTGGAAGTCCAATCATTTTGATGGCAGCAATACATGAGGGGAGGGATTTTCAAAAGTACTTGTCATTGGTTTAACTCAGTGATCCCATTTTAGTAAAACTCCCATTGATATCAGTGAGACAGAGATAGGCTAAAGTTGAACATCCTGAAAATCCCACTCAACTACTTGTTTATAGCACAATGGTACTAGGCCAGAGGTACACTAGTAACATAATAGCAATGGTCACATCATTTTGAAGCATTGGTAACGTTAGGACAGAAATGTCAAACATCTGGCCTGTGGACTAATTCCGACCTGCCTGGAATAGTCAGGTTGTGCAGATTTTCAGGTTACATTACAAAAAAATAATATATATTTCTAGCCTTTCTGGTTGAAAAGATAACCTTAGAAATGTGACTCATGAGGAAATTGATACAGTGTTGTCTTCTCTGAGTCTACCCAGAGGAGAGTGAAAAATAACAGAGGAAAGAGGACAGGGATCTAATCTGACCTAAAGCAGAAACTAAAAAAAAGAAAATTAAAGAGAAGAAGACTAAATTACAGCAGCAGGTTCGAGCTGCATGTTGGAAAATATCTGTTGAGATTCCCATTAGCTTTGAATGGTATAATCAATGATAAATGCTTGGCATCTATGACAGAAATAAATCTGTAATTTTAAAAGAGGATTAAGATTGCTTATAGCAAGTCATTTGGGAAGGAACCAGGAAGTCGGTCTTCAATCGCTCAAACACAAACTGTGCCTATTAAAAGGCCCCATAGGCCCTCAAACAGTATATGTGTGTGTGTGTGTGTGCGCGCGTGCGCGTGTGCATGCATTGTTTTTCTCCTTGCATAAACCCCACCCCTCTACCTTCCTAAGAGGAGCAAAAGTTAAAAACTCTTTTAAAAAAATATAAAATATTTTTGGGTTCCTGTAATTCACATACATTTGAATATTTTAATATTTGAATGTGGGGTGAGGAGAGGCCATAAACCTAAATGTCAGTGATGACTGGGAATGCTGATGTTTTAATAGACTGTTACCTTGAAATATGCAAAGCCCGCCTTCGTAGAATTACTGGGGAGAATTTTGTAGAGATCTTGTCCCCTTTAGCCCTTCACTTATCTCCTCCCATGGGAAAGGGTGATTTATCCCTTTGATATCATTCCTCAGTTAATCCAGTGGTTATTTGTATTGGAGACATTGGGAGTACTGTGGTATTTCTGAAAAATAAAATAAATGGAAAGGGAGGGGCAGGTAAGCTTAATTATCATCCTTCAGAGGCCAAGAAAAGGCCTCAGGAGCCTGTATTTACTGATAGGCTCCATTTTTACTTCATTGTGAGGACAGTGCCCAGAGAGCTCTATATATGAAAATAAAAACATGACTACTCAGATTACTTGACTGGGAATTGACTTTGAGTTGCTGCTGGGAAGCGGTATCTAGGGGAGAAAAAAAAGAGTAATACTGAGCTACAGGGGAAAGGAGGAGAAAGAGAGCAGGAGGAAAGAAAGAAGGGAAAAAAGGGAGAGGTGGGGAAAGAGAGAGCACTGAAGCACTAAATACATTGTGTTCCTCAGGCAGGGCTGTGCTAGTGTTCCTTTAACCCAGGGGTCGGCAACCTTTCAGAAGTGGTGTGCCGAGTCTTCATTTAGTCACTCTAATTTAAGGTTTCACGTGCCAGTAATACATTTTAACATTTTTCGAAGGTCTCTTTCTAGAAGTCTATAATATATAACTAAACTATTGTTGTATGTAAAGTAAATAAGGTTTTAAAAATGTTTAAGAAGCTTCATTTAAAATTAAATTAAAATGCAGAGCCCCCCAGACCGGTGGCCAGGACCTGGGCAGTGTGAGTGCCACTGAAAATCAGCTTGTGTGCCGCCTTTGGCACCCGTGCCATAGGTTGCCTACCCCTGCTTTAACCCACTGATTTACCCACATCTGTAGGCTAAAATCTGAACTCAGCCTTAATGTAGTCTATGGAAAATGAATTTTCTCAGCCCTCAGGGTTAGTTTAGCAGTAATTAAAGCCTAACACTGCATTTTTGTCCTCTTACTATTTACATGGTCTTGATGCTTTAAAAGCAAAAACAAAACAACCAACGCGAAAAAAACAATTCTGGTTCTGAATAGAAAATAAGAACAAATTAAATGTCAGAACCCTACAAATGACTGGACCTTATCCCTAATATATCCACTGTCCCCTTTTTACTTTTGATTTTAAATGTTTACAGTCAACTCTTTCCATCTGTTAGGCAAATACATTGATTGTTTTTTCTATTCAGAAGAAGCTTAATACCAATAGAAGAGGCCTTATCTGTTGTAGAGGCGATGGAGTGCCCTACGGATTCAAAACTTTAACATTGTTCAGCATTATATTTATATTTTGAATATATGTATCCAACACCATACCAAATTGCCAATATTATTCCTTGGAACAGGCGCAAACACACTCACTGAAATCATGGGCATTTTTAGAAATAACCATCTTGCCTTTCACAATATATAGAGTTGGTTATTGTCTATTTTATACATTTTACTGTGCATATGAAACTCCCTGATTTTCAGTTTCCTTTGAGGAGTGGCTATTATATATTTATGCTACTATACCCTCCAATTTTGAATTAAATGCTTTCTTATTCTACCCCTGGGTAACACAAGAGTAGGTTTGCATAAACCTGTCCTTTTGGAGTCATTTGTTCTTCACCTAAAGATGAGTAAAGAAATTGGGAAACATGGACTTTTTGGGGTGTAGTTTTACTGTGATATATGAAAAGTTATAACCATATTTATAAATAAATAAGACATTATAAATTATGGGGATTATCCTCCTTTGATGTGCATGCATTACTGCCATTTGTAAGAATTACATGTACATATCAGTTGGAGAATACAGCACTTCATTTCAGTTCAGAAAACATGGGGATAAGTCTTCATTTTCTTAATTATCATTTGGTCTAAAAAGCATTGGTATTGTCTTACAGATGGTCACCTATGCTGGAAGCTCATGAAAGAATCCTAAATTGTGAAATGATTACTCTAAATTTAGGGAAGCATCAACTCCCTAATGCTAAAGGTGGAGCCATGCTGATAAACATATTAGTATTTCTTAATTCAAACACCTGTTCTGCCCAAAAGATACATAAAAAAGCTCTTATTTATTGCTTGCATCTCCATTTCAGATTTAATCTCACTATAAATTCATCTCATGTTAATTTATGTGCAAACAAAGACACACACATTTTAAATATCTGAAATGCTGGAAATAAACTTATTTTTAATTTTGTGCTTGTTTTCCATTTGTCAACCAGCAAATGAAAGGACTGAATAAATCATGCACTAATTGCCAGCGGTGCTAAATTTAGTGTGAGATCTGGAATCCTTTTGATCAAAACCGCTGAATATGAAATCGTCCTCAGCTCTCTAGGCAACTTTATCCGCCTTTCTATTCTCCATCTGTCAGTCACCTGGGAATTTGTGAACTATTCCATATGTCAGGCTTGTCAATCACAATGGAATGTGGGAACTATCTGCCTACTGCATAGGAATTCTTGTTAAAAATTAATCTGCTTTAAACTGGAAGTTCTATATTTTGAATACCATATTGTTTAGTGTTTCTAAACATTTTTACCTGTATAAGGCTAATGAGAAATTATAAATGACATGGTTATTCACATATCTTTATAGGCTATTATATATATACAATAAATATTCCTCTGGTTTTGAAGTTTATATTGGTTTCTATCATCCACTTTCAGTTGCTCAGAGCTTTCCAAATTAATTCCTTAGGGACTGAAAGTTTAGATTCTTTATCTTAGCCCAAAGGTGACTTTTTTAAGTATGAGTAAGATTGGTTTAGCCATTTTTGAGTAGGTGAGCATGAAAAAAAATCCATTTCCCCCCATGTGTTCTGACTGAACTTTCTTCACAATTGGAGCCAGAAATTTAAAAGTTGGCTTGTTTTGTAGTCTGCATTAAAGAAAGCAGAACAAGTATGAAGAAAATTGTTTCAGGAGTTTAAAAAATTAGGTAAGTTTCAAGTTGACATTTTTTATATAACTTTGTATTAGAATTTTCTGTTAGTTGCCTCTATGCCTTCATAAAGGATACTTCAGTTTAGGACAGCTTTCATTACATTTGAATCTGTACAGGACATATTCATTTGGTCTTCCTCGGTTAATGATGTATTTGTTACAGATACTTCTTTCTTTAAGGAATCTTCACTTACTTGTGTCGAGGTTATGTCCATATAAGTTTAAGTCAAATCAACAAAGGATACAGTGCAACTTATTAGAAATATTTCATATAAAAATAAGGGAGATTAAAAGTACAAGCTAGTGCCAAATATCCCCAAATCCCAAAGCTAAAATTTCTAAGACATTTTTTCCAGCTGTTTTGTACACATTTTCTTGTAAAATTAAACTTTAGTGAGTTATTCTTTTATTTACTTTAGATCACTAAATATACAGGATCCATATATACAATACAGTGGTGAGACAGGTGAAATCTTGGGTGAAATCTGGCCCTGTTGAAATCAATGGGAACACTCACACTGACTACAATAGGGCCAGGATTTAATCTCTTAAATTTTGGAATGTCCTGACTTATGAGTGTTTGATTTCTCAACTATATATGTTGTCCATTAAGTATAAACAAAATGAAAATTACATGAAACATTAAGGACCCAATCCTTCAATCACTTGTGAGTAACCTTATTTATAGTCATCAATGGAACTACATATGAGTTAAGTTTCTGTGTGCCTAAGCATTTGCACTGTTGAAAAGAGAAAGCAAAGGCAGGATATTATAAAGTAAAATCAAAGTATCTATGACAATGTTAACTTAGCAACACTGCAAACAGGCAGTATTTTCTGTACATGCTATTTTCTTGTTGAATATGCAGCTTAAAACATGATATTCTACTTGTGTTATTCCACTGTATCCAATGCAATATATAAAATAAGAAAGGCTTGATTGAGATACTCCCACTAGCCTCGAAGAAAGAGTGGCACCTAATTGTACTCAAATGGTGACAACAATTCTTCCCCTGGCTCCTCCCTTGCTGCTAGCAGGTGTGAGAGTGGGGACAGCAGGGGACAGGAGAAATTTCTACAATCTCTTACAGTGTGTAGCATAGATTTCCTCTTGTGCTCACACAGTTCCACCAGCTGATGCAGTCAAAGCTCCACCCTTTCCCAACCCCACCCTGACCTCTTGCAAACAATGAGTAGCAGTATACCCACAGAGTCTGCACCTTGTGGTCTGATTCAGGCAAGCTATACAGGGTCATGGTGCTGACTGACTCAATCTTGTCCAAAGCATCCAAATTATCATTGATGTAGGAATCTTAATCTTATTTCTGGCTTTCTTTGCACTGAAGACATAGCATTACTGAACATGACACTGTTGCATTTAATTTATATATTTAAATAAAAAAATCAAGTATTTTATATTTAATCTGTGTGTTTTGCACACACATACATACACTTATACATGCTTATATGTCATTTAGAAACTTGGAATCACTGTGTTATCAAAAGAAAAATGCTCCTTAACCTAAAATATATGTTAATATGCCTAAATACACCTAGCAAAATTGCATCTGAGTGTATCCTATATCAGACGTCAAAACCTCATGAATGTAGATACACATATTACCAAATTCATGGTCCATTTTGGTCAATTTCACGGTCATAGGATTTTTAAAATAGTAAATTTTGTGATTTCAGCTATTTAAATCTGAAATTTCACAGTGTTGTAGCTGTAGAGGTCCTGATCCAAAAAGCAGTTGTGTGTGTGGGGGGGTCACAAGGTTATTGTAGGGGTGGTTGCGGTACTGCTACCCTTACATCTGCGCTGCAGCTGGTGGCAGTGCTGCCTTCAGAGCTGGGCAGCTGAAGAACGGCGGCTGCTGGCCAGGAGCCCAGCACTGAAGGCAGAGCCACCTCCAGCAGCAGCAGCATAGAAGTAAGGATGGCTTGGTATGGTATGGTCAGGGCCGGCTCCAGACACCAGCCTACCAAGCACGTGCTTGGGGCGGCACTTTGGGACGGGGCGGCACTCGGGGTTTGTTTTTGTTTTTTTTGGTTCAGCCGGGCGGCGCTGGGGGGAGGCAGGGCTTGGGAGGCATGGCGCCGTGCTGGGGGGGCGGGGACTTGGGTGGCGCGGCGCTTGGCGGGGGCGGGCTTCAGCGGCATGGCGCTCGGGGGGGCGGGGGACTTGGGTGGTGCGATGCGACGCTCGGGGTGGCGGGGGACTTGGGTGACGCGACGCTCGGGGGCAGGGACTTGGGCAACGCGACGCTCGTGGGACGGGGCAGCACTCTTTGTTTTCGCTTGGGGCGGCAAAAATGTTAGAGCCAGCCCTGGGTATGGTATTGCTACCCTTACTTGTCCACTGTTGCCTGCAGAGCTGGGCCCTCAGTCAGCAGCTGCCGCTCTATGGCAGCTCAGCTCCAAAGGCAGCAGTGCAGAAGTAAGGGTGGCATGATATGGTATTGC
This sequence comes from Mauremys mutica, assembly GCF_020497125.1. Lineage (NCBI taxonomy): Eukaryota > Metazoa > Chordata > Testudines > Geoemydidae > Mauremys > Mauremys mutica. Next base: position 249,146,960 of record NC_059072.1, on the reverse strand, counting down.
CATCCCTTACTTCTGCACTGCTGCTGGCAGGGCGCTGCCTTCAGAGCTAGCGCCTGGCCAACAGCCACTTCTCTCTGGCTGCCCAGCTCTGAAGGCAGTGCAGAAGTAAGGGTGGCAATACCGTGACTCCCTAAAAGAACCATGCGACCCCTCTGCAACTCCCTTTTGGGTCAGGATCCCCAGTTTGACAAATGCTGGTCTCCTCTGTGAAATCTGTATAGTATAGGGTAAATGCACAAAAAGACCAGATTTCACAGTCTGTGACGTGTTTCTCATGGCTGTGAATTTGGTAGGGCCCTACATATTAGCTAGTGAAAACAATAGATGTTTAACAAATTTACGTTTCAATGCATTCTATTTATACTTGCATAATTCCACAAAGCAAACGTTAGTAATATTAAACTGAAATAAAGGTTAGCACACTTTATTACTTTCCTTATGTTGTTTCTCTCTATGCTGTTTTTCTCTATATAATCTGCTAAATCATACAAAATAAGAGCTACCAAACTTCATATTCAATTTTTTCCTCCAACATTATCAAAGTTTCTCAATTAAATTTATTATGATTTTTGTGGTATACTAGTCTCTGTCAAGATCTATGTGCACCACATTTTTTGTATCTTTTCCCCTATTTTTCCCCTACTTTTGAAGCTTCAGATATTTGCTGACATACCTCCATTTCATTATTAAGGTTGCATCTTTACATGTAACTACTTAAATGTAAAAACTCCCCAGAGATTTCCTGGAAATATTTGGCTGCTTTGGGTAATACCATACATCTGTCTTTCAGTCCAAGTCCTTCCAATCATTTCAGATTTTGAGAAAAGGCATGGTGTTAAAATAAACCAGCATGCAGTAAATAAGTATACTGTATTTTCCCCCAATACACACACAGGATCAGATCATGCACACAGCACAGGAGAACAGGACCCACAAATGTGGACTGGCAGGAAAAAGTCTGGTACCAAAACACAATGTATAACATCCTCCCTCCATACTGAAATTGATCAATTATTTCTACTCCTTATTTTTTCTCTCTTAATCAGATTATAACCCATGAAAGTGTTCTTCCTCTAAATTTACGACTACTTAATTTACATCATAACCTTTTATTAAGGAGTTTATTAAAAGGCTTTTTGAAAGTCCAGTTACATTTTGCTGACTGGTTCTCCTTTGTCCATTACCATAGTGACTGCCTCTAAGAATGCTAATAGGTTGAAAAGGTAGTTTTCCTTTTCAGAAGTCCAAGATGCTCTGTGCCTATCAAATCATACCCATCTAAGCATTTTATACCTTATTCTCACCCACTCAACTTATTCTCTGCTGCCTTCATGTTAACTAGTGCTTGACATACCACAGAGTGCCCTAACCTTGTGTTTCCCTAGTTCCTACATTACCCCCAGCAGTAGAGCCTTTTACTGCCTAACTGCTGGTGGATAGGTATGGAAAAGCAGCCTGACACGCTGTCATAGGTCTCACCCCCACTCTGAACTTTAGGGTACAGATGTGGGGACTGCATGGACACTTCTAAGCTTAATTACCAGCTTAGATCTGGTCTCGCTGCCACCATCCAGATTTTTGAGTACCTGGAACACTCTCTTTCCCCAAAAAACCTTTCCCTCCCTGGGTAGCCTTGAGAGACTCCTCCACCAATTCCCTGGTGAGTCCAGATCCAATTCCCTTGGATCTAAAAAACAGGGAAAAAATTAATCAGGTTCTTAAAAAGAAGGCTTTTAATTAAAGAAAAAAAAGGTAAAAGAAAGAAGAAAAAAACCCCTCAGAGACAGCATACCAGCTAATCTCACAGACAATAGATAGAAAACACAGGATGTTCCCCTGGGCAAAACCTTAATACACACAAGAATACCCAATTTGATCATTTCTCTAATTGCACCAAGACAAGTTACAAAAAGAAAATAAACATAAACCTATTTATTCCTTTCTAAAACTTACTACTCTGATAAGAAGCTGGTTTCTTGATCTTTTTCACTCTGGCTGAAACTGAAACTGAGTAAACAAAGGAAACTTTCCTCTTTCCTTTTGAAACATCTTGTTTCCTTATTGGTTCCTCTGGTCAGGTATCAGCTAGGCTAGGTGAACTTCTTAACCCTTTACAGGTAAAAGAGGCATTAACCCTTAACCATCTGTTTATGACACCCCCCCCCAAATCTCAGACAGTGTTGAACCACACTGGCGGTGATTTCTTCCTAGAACTTTAGAATAAACAGATTAATAAAACACATGCACCTTTACATATACTACTAATTATGTAAAACCACAAGATTTTTTACATTTTAAGGACAATTTTAACCAGTTAACACTGGGAAACTTTCACGGGAGATGTGGAGGTGAGACCTATGACACACGCCATTGGGGGAAAATGGACCTCTTGAAGTTAGGTCAGCGGTGCATAAGGCCATTGAAGCAAGATGCTCTGTGTGGTCAATTAGTAGATATAGGTTTCTGGCCTACTTTTTCCCAGCTGGCTGGTCTAGGCAGGCAGAGTTAGGAACACTGGTCAGCACTCAGAGGTGCAGCTGGCTGCTGTGAGCATTGGTGAAAATAACAAACACAGAGATTGGACTCTCAATATCCATGAGCTGATAAATAGCACTGATATTCGCCATACCTAGCAAGTCTATGATGCAATTCACACATCTGGCATTAGGAATGCTACTCTGCAAATTTTTAGTGGAATTTAAGAATTTTCAAAAATTTCCATCTCATAAATTTATAGTAGGTTACTAATATTTTAGCTCCTGGAAATGTCATTTTGAGTTAACTGGATGGTTTTGGTTTGCATTGTTCTTTAATGAACATTTTACAATAAAGCAGATTTTTTTTTTAAATAAACAACTGAAATTAAATTAAAAGATGCTTTTGCTCTACCATTTTCTGTTCTAGAAAGAGAATACAAAGTTGTCACAGCATCTTCCATGAGACCTGGAATCCAAGTATATATTTCTTCTCTCCTATTGTATTGTACCTGTCATAGTAATGCCTTTTGTACTTCACACTCAGGTTATCACATAGTGTTTTCTAAATGCATGCATTATTCTAGGTACTGCAGTGGTAAAACAGTAACTATGTGGGCAAATTAGATAGCTTAATGCTGCAAATATAATTGTTCACTCAGAACTAGATTCACAAAAAGTGTTAAGCACCTACCTGGCACTTTAGGCACTTACATTCTGGAATCAGTTCCCACTGGGATTCACAAAACCCTCACACAGCTGCCCCTGAACCATGTGCGTGCCTAGGAATCACTCAGTGCTTAATTTTTTGCAGCAAAAGTTCCCTTACATGCTTATGTTTCTGCCTTTACACATGCACACTGCAGCCCCATGCCAAGTGTCCTGATGTCTACCCTCAGGTCCTCAAGGAAACCATTTTGAAGCACTTGGAGGAGAGGAAGGTGATCAGAAACAGACAACATGGATTCACCAAGGGCAAGTCATGCCTGACCAACCTGATTGCCTTCTATGATGATTGCCTTTGGCTCTGTGGACATGGGGAAAGCAGTGGATGTGATATATCTTGACTTTAGCAAAGCTTTTGATATGGTCTCCCACAGTATTCTTGCCAGCAAGTTAAAAAAGTATGCATTGGATTAATATAAAGTAGATAGAAAGCTGTCTAGATTATCGGGCTCAATGGGTAGTGGTCAACGGCTCAATGTCTAGTTGGCAGCCAGTATCAAGCGGAGTGCCCCAGAGGTCGGTCCTGGGGCCAGTTTTGTTCAATATCTTTATTAATTATCTGGACAATGGGATAGATTGCACCCTCAGCAAGTTCGCGGAGGACACTAAGCTCAGGGGAGAGGTAGATATGATGGAAGGTAGAGATAGGATCCAAAGTGACCTAGACAAATTAGAGGATTGGGCCAAAAGAAATCTGATGAGGTTCAATAAGGACAAGTGCAGAGTCCTGCACGTAGGACAGAAGAATCCCATGAACCGCTACAGGCTGGGGACCAACTGGCTAAGCACCAGTTCTGCAGAAAAGGACCTGGGGATTACAGTGGACAAGAAGCTAGATATGAGTCAATAGTGAGCCCTTGTTGCCAAGAAGACCAACGGCATATTGGGCTGTATTAGTAGGAGCATTGCCAGCAGATCGAGGGAAGTGATTATTCCCCTCTATTCAGCATTGGTGAGGCCACATCTGGAGTATTGCATCCAGTTTTGGGGCCCCTACTACAAAAAGGATGTGGACAAAATGGAGAGAGCAGGGCAACAAAAATAATCAGGGAGCTGGGGCACATGATTTACGAGGAAAGGCTGTGGGAATTGGGCTTGTTTAGTCTACAGAAGAGAAGAATGAGGGGGAATTTGATAGCAGCCTGAAGGGGGGTTCCAAAGAGGATGGAGCCCAGTTGTTCTCAGTGATGACAGATGACAGAACAAGGAGAAATGGTCTGAAGTTGCAGTGGGGGAAGGTCTAGATTGGATATTAGGAAACACTATTTCACTAGGAGGGTGGTGAAGCACTGGAATGGGTTACCTAGGGAGGTGGTGGAACCTCCATCCTTAGAGGTTTTTAAGGCCCGGCTTGACAAAGCCCTGGCTTGGATGATTTAGTTCATGTTGGTCCTGCTTTGAGCAGAGAGTTGGACTAGATGACCTGAGGTCTCTTCCAACCCTAATCTTCTATGATTCTCCTATGATTCTATGATTCAGTGCGATGAACAAACCAGGAGAAGATAGGCCTTCCTCCATCTAACTCACCTGCAGGGCTCAATCTGATAAGTGAGCCCAGACAGGAGAGAGAAGGAGGACAAGCTCCCTCATAACTGTTAGCCCAGAAGTGAGGGTACTCAGCTTAGATATGGGAGACCCCAGTTCAAGTCCCCCTTCTTCTTGAGGGGAAAGAGGGATTTGAACAGGCATCTGCCACCGCTGAGGTGGGTGCCTTAACCATTGGGATAGGGGATATTCTGATGTGGGGCTCCCTCAGTCTCTGCTGATGAAGCTGTTCCATTGAGGATAATAAATACAAGAAGTCATTGGAGCAGTGGGCCTGGATGGTGTCTCCCCCAGTTCCTAGCTGAGTGCTCTAACTAGACTACTAGAGGTATGCTCAAGACTAAATTTTAGGCCAGATTCAGATCTAAACTGGACCCAAGCCCACACAACCCAACCTGAACGTAAGAAGGTCAAGTCATTTTCTGACCTGACCCTTCCCCCAAACCAGAGTCAGCACTGCCACCACCTCCTGCCTATGGGGTCGGCACAATGGTAGCCGTGCTGTGCTGGCAACTTCTGTATGTGCCAGCTGCTGCGAGCCCTGCTCTGGCCATCTGCCACTTCCTGCTGCACTGTGTGGTGTGCTGTGGAGCAATAGGCACTGAGATTCCTCGGCAGACTCGCTCCACAGTGCACACAGCATGGCGAGGTGGTAGCAGCTGGCAGAAGTGGTGTGCGCAGCTGCCGCCAAACTAACTACCTGGACAGGATGAGGAGAGCTGCCCTGAGCCAAGCCCGAGAAGATGTGATGGTTTTCCCACCCAACATGGCCCTGACACTGGTAGCTAGATCCCATTGGGTTTGGGTCAGGTTGCAGGGCACTAGCTCTGACAAACAGGCTATAGAGTCGTTCTTGTTCTCTTTCTCTCTGGCCCAAGTGAGAATATCCCAAAGTCCTGTGGGCCGTGGCACTCACCCGAGAGGTGGCAGATCCCTGTTCAAATCCCTGCTCACCCTCAAATGCAGGGGCGACTTGGACAAAGGTCTCCCACAACCCAGGTGAGTACCCAACCACTGGTCTAAAAGTTATGAGGAAGCTTCTCTGCCTCTTCTCTCCCCCCTCCTCACACCCCCTCAACTCCTGCTTCTCACTAAAACAGTGGAGGTGCCTAATGCCCAGAGAGGGTTTGCAGCTGAGAATCCCAAGTAGAGGAAGGCGTCTCCCTGCAGCCCAGACCTAGGTGCCTATCTCCAAGAGACGGGTAGAGCTTAGCAATGCCCCACCCCCCTCAGCTTGGCATCTCCCACCAGCTAGTTTAGGTGAGGAGCCTGCCAGCGAGCTGGCTTTTGTAAATCCCATTGTGAAGTGCCTCGCTCTCCTCATTCATGGTATAGGGAACCTAGATGCTGAACTCAGGCTTTGAACATCCCGGGGATTGTCTAGGCACTAAATTCCTTTGTGAATCTATTCCTCTGAATCACTGAGCTACACTGGCCTCCCTCCAGCAGCATGTAGAATACATACACTATAGCGCTTCCCTCTACCCCCAAATGGGTATAAATAGCAGTGTAGATAGAGCGGAACTGCTTAGGTGAATCAAAACATGCCTGAATCCTGTGGGCATGTACCTGACTATGTACCACATGGTTCTCTTCTTGCCCAAGCTACATTACTATTTTTTGCAGTGCGGAGTCTTGCTGTTTCCTTGCTGCTGGAGCCTTTTCCTGCCACAGGTAAAGGGCCCAGCAGCAGGGAAAAGGGTCTGGCAGTGGGGAAGCAGCTGGGAAAGGCTCCGGCAGCTCCCTACTGCTGGAGCTTTTCCCCACTGCAGAGACCTGCTGGAGCCTCTCCCTGTCACAGGGAAAGGCTCCAGCAGCAGCAAGCTGCCCAAGTCTTTCCTTGCTCTGGCAGCTTCCCCCTGCATCCGGAGTCTTTCCCCACTGCATCCACCCTGCCAGAGCCTTTCACTGAATGACTGTAGCTGCACACTGCAGCGTGGACACAGCCTGCTTTTCACTGTGGCATGTAGTTACACATACCTGACACACCAGTGCAAATGGTGTGCAGTATAGACATAGCTGAGGTCTTGGACATCTGTTTATACTGAGAAGAAATTTCCAACTGAGAAACAGGAGTTATTCCTTTAAAATATTATTATGGACTCTAAAACATCTTTACAATAGCTATCAGAGCTAGAGATAGATGTAAGGGACATCTATATGTTTTAAACAGACCGCATCTCTAACAACACAAAAAGATACTGTGGTGTAGCCAGTGTGTTTTGTGTATAGTAGAACTATGTTATCAATGAAACATATGATTTCTTTTGAAATAAAAGAATAATAGGTCTATGACACCGCAACTGTCAACATCTGTTTTTACTGTTACTATTAGCAGCAACCGTTGTTTGAAAAGGGAGAAGCAGAACTTTGCTATAGAAGAGACTGAAACAGACAGTGTACAAAGAGCAGATATTTTTAAGATTAGACACCCTATTTGCCTGCACCCAAAAATATAAGCATCCCAGGGCTGAACTTGATTTCACCATGAATTCTGAATCCTTATCTACACTCAAATTAAATTGTTTCCCCTGTTTGATTGTTGGAGGCTGTGCCGCTTCTGACCATTCCAACAAACATCTGGACAGCCAATGTAGAGTCTCCATCATCTCTGATCCAACATGCTTTGAAGAAATTAGCAGATGATTCATAAACTCATGACAGTAATAAATCTAACTGTAAAAAAATAATTTTTCTTCTATTAAGTTTTAAAAACATTATACAGAATTTATTGGCCTTATTTTTCCTGATGTTTAAACAATGTTATATACACATTAATACTCAGTGATCATCATTAAAAGTCAACATTAACAACAGCTAGCACATTTTTTTTTCATTTAAAGGACCAGAATGTGATGTAGGAAATAAAACCGATGAGCATCGTACACACACACACACACACACACACACACAGAATCATTTCTATGAAGAGTCAACTTTTGCCAAGAGTTACAATGTGTATGACATACCATAACATTTTCATAATTTCAAACATAAGTAAAAACAGGTCGTAACTGGTGACTTATTATGACAACCACTGTCTATCCAAAATACACTATCATTAACATTTGAAACCATCTTTTTTTCACTTGTTAAGGGTAACTTAATTCTTGTGCTGCTGCTTAGCACATACTCCTTTGTGCTAGTTTTATTAATTCTCAGCTATGAGTAAAATTCACTTCAACTGCTGACTGAGAACAATGGATTGGCATCAATGTCAGAAGAGTCCCCGCATAAGACCATATGAAGAAACATTTCACTGTAAGAACACAGCCATATTATTTAACTTTGGTGGATAGTTGCTTTAAAAAAAAATTACTATTGCTTAGCCTCCTGCCTCCAGTGTTTATGTCTTCCATTGAGGAATTCTGCTCAAAACCTACATTCCTTTTTCTCACTATAGTGGAGATCTTCAGAAGATACCCACTCATGGCTTGAGTTTATGCCCACTCCCAGGGCTGTCCCTCACTGTCCATTGTCGTTACCAGGCCCATGCAAACTATGAGCAGTTTTTGTTTTCTTCGACTATAAGTTATAGACTTTGGACCTTATTAAGACCATCTACAAGATATTGCACTTTGTTTGGAAATAAACTTATAGGAACTCAGAACAAGATATTTTTAATGTCAATAAACTTCACTTTTTTGTTACTGCTTTGTGTTTTGAAATTTCACGCTTGGATTTTGCTAATAACTACTGCTGCGTTTATTTTATAGTTTTATTTTGAGGTAGGCGATCTTGTCTTTTTAAAAACAGTAGAAGAACACCAAAGCAATACTTTGAAAAATGCTCCAATGTATAAATAGCACTTCTGAGAACATAAAGTAAGCTTTGTTGGGTTATCACACAGCAGATCCAACAATATACTACAGATCTGTAGTGTCAACAGGAAGAATTAAAAACCCCCACCCACAACAGTTCTACAAGAATGCTTCTTAGGAAAACCACTCAATTTACTTGTGTGTCTCTCAAGACCCTGGCATCTCATCTCTGCACAAATACTTTTTTGCAGTGAGTAACAGCAATAATTTTTCAAGCTATTTTCTGTTTTGTGTCATAACAGGCTTAGTGTTTTTGTTTCCAGAAAAGTCTCTTCCATGATTTTAAAAAATCTCACACTGGGTATATTATTAGTGTTGAGCACAGAGTAAAAATACTTTTCTATATTAGCAATTATTGGTTTTCTTATTTTACTAGACTGCAAAGGTGACCCTTTTATTACTCAAAGTCTTGAGACTCTTCCCTCTCCCCCCAAAGGGAAACCAGTTCACACAATGACAGCTACTTCTAATTGTGTAGCCAATTGCTCAGTTACTCTAGCCAATGCTCAGACTTTGGCTTCAGTATATAAGACCAATTAAAACAGGAACACTGGCAAGAAAACATAATAATGCTTCCTTCAATTTATTACTTACGGTAAATGGGTTACAACAAAACAAAAGCCTCTAACGGATTCTGGGACTGATGCATTGCTTCTGTACTGTAGATAATTAAGTGTTTTAGTGGGAAATTGTTCATAGGACGTATATACAATTAGACAAATTTGTTCACATATCATGTTTCATTGAAGTCTGTATGAGCTTTCTATACTTGGCAATGGGTCCTGATCCTAGATACTTTTATGCCTGATTAATTGTCAATATTAGGCAGGAGTTTGCTCATTAGCTCCTTGCAGGGCACATCTCAAATTGCAGCAAGCTCCATTTAGAGATGATATGCTAACTGTTAATAAACCATACTGTGTTTCACAAAAAATATAAAAATAAAAAAAAAATTGCTGGATATACATACCAGTACATTTTCTATGAGAACTGAAAAAATACAAATTATTCTCTTTTATACACAAGTTGTGGCTGTTAGTACTGTTAACTTATTAACTTATTCAGGACTCCCTAGTGAATAAAAGCATCCCAACATAAATTTGCTGTGTATTATTCATGCTACATTTTAAAGTTTTCAATCTGTCATGTCAACGGCTTTAAATCATATCTACACCGATGTGCTACACCGGCGTCATTTTTAAACACAAGGAAGTAAATTAGAGAACATCTTGCCACACAACAGACATTTATTTTGTAGATTCCTTTCCAAGGACTCATTGCCTTGATAGAGAGATTGAAGGATGACAGAAAAGTGGATATATATTTGCATCTGATAACTCATACTTCTTTTTACATTAGTTTTGCTTTCAGTCTAGTAAAGTTATAGTTCACTTTCAGTGGCAAAAGCCTGTTCTTTCCTATTAAGTAGTCTTAAAGTACTTAGCATATCTAAAATTTAAGCATACTTTATTTATAATTGGTCATGCTCCTGGATTTTGAAACCATTTCTGATAGCTGCAGACAGAAGTCATGTGACATTATTAGTACAAGTCTTTTCCCAGCAAACCACGAGGAATCAACAAGGGAGGCAGCAGACTACCCTACATCATCAGATTGTTTTAGATGCTGAGCACAAAACAAACAAACCCCAGTAAAGCACCTAGGAGATCTTCACAAAGGTATCAAAGTAGCAGCAAGGGCTATTTTTTAAGCATAAAACAATAAACTTATGCAGGGACCTTGCTGCTGTCCCTATTCAGTGGGGCAATGCTGCCTCCACATTCTCTGATGCTGTTATTACAGTTCAAGGTAGCTGACAGTGAGATACTTACACCCTGAGGTCTTCTGTAGCAGAGAGACTAAAGAGATAATGCCAAAAGTCTTCTGACATGGAGAGGGGTTTTGCAAGGAATTCTGCTTAAGAAGCAAAAGTTATGGATTTGGCTCATTCAGTACTTGAGTCCTGGATGAATGTAAAAGGAATATGCAGGAATATGCAGATCTCTGTAGGGAAGTAAAGGAAAAGCTGGAGGTAGGGGAAGGGAAACTTCTCTTCATGTATCTAGAGCTGGCACCAATTTACTTAATTACTTTCAAAGTATTTACCAAACATGGGCTTCCAGTATGACAAGTAATGACACTAACTCATTTACACTTACCCAAAGAAAAAGATAAGAAGAAGACAGCTTGAGTTACTAGTTGCACAGTCAAAACTCCTACAGTCTTCACAGGCCAAAGCAAGTTCAGGCACACTCATGCTATGCAAGTATCAAAATAGTGGCTATTACTATATTACTCATTACTACCTTCTAAACCAAACAAATGTTGCAGGATTGATTAGTGGACAGGGTTTATGTGATCAGAAATGGGAGGTGACTGAACAACTTGCTTGAGAGGTTGAAGCACTTTCCAGAGTGATGTGTTTGTGCTAAACATGAAGCCCCATGAACCTTCCTTAATTCATAACTGCAATACCTTCTCTCCAATTCTTCAGCATTCTGATTAAACAGGTTTTAATGGAAAAACTGGTGTCATGGGAAGAGAGAACCTACTGCTGTTGGACTGCAGATTGACCTGGGACCCTTTTTTCCAGAACTTTTTTTAAGGACTAGAAAGAGGCAGACATTCCTAGGTGATGCATAGAGAAAGGATGCCTGGATGGGAGTCTCACCAAACCTCAGTGCCCCACTGCTTAAACAGATTATAATTCAAGATACAGCTGAGATGCTAGCTACTGATGATCAGGTAGAATTTTCTGTTCTGGGTACTTGTGGCTACTAAAGCAAAGTGGTGTGAACCTCATTCATTGGGGCTTTTCCAGGCAGTTAAAAACCTGGAATGTAAAGATTGCTACAGGACTCAAGTAACCAAAAATGATTCTAAAAGTGTGACTGATACATTTTGGGGTGTGTAGACTCATTTGAAAAGTACTAAATTGTAACTGGAGTGCAAGTTACATGAAAGTGTATTCTAAAATGAACTGCTTGAGAAAATTTCTAATTACTGCACTCTGAGAATACCGGGATTCACTGAGAAAGCTGAATGGGAAATTATTATTAGATATTATTATGGGAGATTCTGATGGGTCTGTTGATGGGAAAATGCTTCCTTCACTGAAGTTTACTGATACAATCTCCTTTTACAAATTACCCAAAGTGTTCCACATTCCACTGAAATAAATGGAATTAGCCATAGATGTCTTGGTTATATTTTCCAACAAGCCAATGTTGGTTTTGAAAACTCTACAGCACATTTTCCACAACTTTGAAAGTCTAAATATTTCACAAAGTAATCTTGAGTGACTAAATTTTCAGATGTCCCACTGGAAATATTTTTAAGGGCTCTGATTTTCAGAAAGTACTGAACACCTCTGAAAGTAAGGCCCAATTAAGATGTTTCAAATTGGGCACTGAAAATCAAGATACTCAAAATCTCTATCACTTCTGAAAATCATTGCTGGTAACTTTATACTTCCCTAGATCTTTTCCAAAGATTTATTTTGGGAACCCCTTTTCCTCTGAGGATGGATCTGTAGGTGATATCATTCAGGATAACGTAGTAAATATTTGTCTTTGTCTAGAAAAAAAGCTTAATTCTTAGGATGGCCCTTCTCTCCACCAGCACAAAGTACTGCTGCTTTTATATTTCAAATAAATTCCAGGAAGCAGGCAAAAGAAGTGTTTCACTATTTTTAAATTATTCTATTTTTTAAAAAAAACAATGCTGTACTAGATTTGAAGGCTTCTGTGTTAGACTTCTGCTTTGCACATTTTTCATGCAGGATGAAAATAATTAAAATAGCAGAAAGCCTTCCTTCATTACAAAACAGATTCATCCCCTTTACAACTTGTTTGACAGAGCAAGAGATCGTATAATGGAGAATCCGCCTTTTTTCTAATCACTCAAATGCTTTCACACTCCATGGGTTGCTATAAAGCGGAATTTGCTTCTACATTAATGGAACCACCTTAAATATTCTGGAAGTAAATTATTCATGCATCATCTTCTTCAGGTGACATCTTGGATACAGAGACTGTCCATCTTTCACAGTGACAAAGTTGTAAAATTTTCACTTGCCTTTGGATACTGGTCCATCTGGCAATGTTTCTGACATTGCTGACTCTCTTTCTTCCTCTTCCTAGTTTGTCTGTGATCTGGCCTGATAGTATGAGCACTGGAATCGAGTTCCTCTGGGATAAATGAGCAATATGTCTGCAGAGACATGTTATTCTCTTACCTCAGGTCTTAAGTAATTGTGTTCTTTTCAAATTCATCTTTCTCAACACCTCATCATCCATTGATTTGGTTATTAGCTAATTTTTAGCATTCTTCTGTAATGCAAAAATTCAAATGCGCTGAGTCATCTCTCAGTGTCCTTTTTAAATGTCCAGTTCTCACATCCGTAGAGGAGAGTCAACCATATGTAGCACTTCAGAATATAGTGTGGATGTGTAGCTTTAGTTTTTGACAAGTCAGAGGTCTTTGGAAGTAGCTGAAAGCATTTTTTTGCAAGCTGTATCCTTCGCTTCTCTTGATTTCTTTATCACATCTTCCTTCTGATGTTATCAGAATGCCCAAATAGGGGAAACTTGTCACATGTTTCATCCTTTGATCATCAAGATATAGAAGTTAACTACTTTGTACATTACTTATTTTTTTACTTATCTTTTTTAGTTCTATTTCAGAACAAAATCTCTTATGGGTACATTCCTGCACTCCATAGAATTGTTCCTGTTATAGGGCAGCAAGTGTGAGCTATGTGTGTCCATCGATGGTCATTACATGGTAAGGAGGGAGAATAGGAAGTAAATATTCTCACAAATTCTGCAGGAAAAGAATAAAGTCAGAGGAAAGAAAGATAGAGAACATTAACCCAAACCTCTTGGGCTATTTCAAAAAGCCTTTTGAAAATAGGATGAGTTATTTCCACTATAGCTAGTTGTATATAAGTTTCTGCCCAACTCTTTGCATGATCAGCACTGATGGATGCTTTAAAAAATCATCTTAATCTCTGATCTTATCCACTGATTTGCAGATTTTAAATACCTAATGCAAGATAACAAGACAAAATATATAATAAATATAATAATGTGGAAAAAAGAGTAGAACACTTAGTTGTTCACCAGCATTACATACAGATCACCAGCTGAAAGGGAACTGATATTTTGTGCTGCAAATCAGTGAATGGTCAACCGACTCTAACATTCATTCAAATGGAGCCCTCAGCTAGTGTTTTGTTGGCATGCAGATTTCTAAATAGGTAAACACTTCTTTTTTTTTTAAAGACACCTAGAAACATGATGGGGCATGGAAGCTAGTGGAAAAAAATTATGAAAAATAATAGTGTACAAGTACTGCCTTCTAAATGGAATTATCATTCCAGAGTGTGGGGGCAGTGAATTAAAGGTCTGTGCCCCTTTTGCATAGCCTACTACACAGGGAAATAGGATTCTCCTTTAGCCATACCAGAGTGCTGGCGTAACTCCTAAACACACAAATTGCAAGGTACCTTAAAAATTGATGGCTAGCTCCTCAGGTTTAAAAATCTGATTTGTTCCTGTTGAAGTCTCACCACTCATTCTGCTTTCACACTCCCTGACCTACCAGGCGTCCTCTATATGTCTACTAAAATATAGCTTTACTCTCACATGCACTTTGATGTTAGCTGTCTATATGGGTGGATAGTAAGAATTAACCCATATTGGCAAAAGGGATTCACAAAGACAGAGAACATTCTTACTACAAGATGTCAGGAAGGAGAAAAAGCAAGAGAGGGAAGGAGTGGAAGTATGCAACAACAAAAAAAGAAAAACAAAAAAGGAGCAATTCATTCTCCAACTGTCCCAGTCTAGGAGCTGTCAGCTTCTCATGTGAATGGTCAGCTCCCCGTGGGAGTGCTCAACCCACACTTAGCTCTTGGAATACTGAAATTAGCTGAATTTGTAATACTAAGAGAGATCATATTGGTGTAATCAACAACTTTTGAAACCTTTTAGTTTGCAAATTAGGAGCTAACTGTTAAATGACTGGCAATTTTACTGTTTCATCTAGGGTATCTTCCAATTATCTGCTTGAAAAATTAATATAATTGTTATTTCATAGATACTAAAGCTTGTTCTTTAAGAAAAAAAATTACAGGTTCTTGGTGGGAAATCTCGGTAGGGTTTTACTTGAATTCTGTCAACCAAAAGTTTCCTCTGCCTCATATGGTAAAATCAAAATATCTTTTGACTTGTATCAGAATTCTACATGATGTTTACTGTTTATAATCACTTCAGATAAACTATTCTTAGGGCACAGTGGGGTCATGTGGTCTACTGGAGTTTGATTTCTAAAGTGTGCTAATATGTTGTGAGTTAACTAGTCCATGTAGACCTTGCTGGTGTGCTTTAACATAATACTGTTTCAAACTGCACTATGTTAAAGCACACCAGCAAGGTCTACACAGACCAATTAACGTGCAACATGTTAGTATACTTTAGAAACCATAACCCCATAGAGTGCACTACCCCACCATGTAGGCAAGCCCTTAGGTTTATTTTTTTAAAAAACAAACCAACGAAATAGAATTCTTGTCTATAACGTCACTGGAAGCACTGGAAGCTGGTAGTATTTTCATGATTTACAACATTTATATAGTGATGGTTGCTGCTTCGGGGACAGGTTGTATAATCAAAATATTCTTGGGCTTCAGAAGTTTCCAACATGCATTTCTTTGTTTTGGTGTCTTTCGGGTAGGGTTTCACTTCCCAATTGTCAAGTGGCTCCTATATCACATTCAGGTATGTGTACATAGTTTCCTTAGTTAGGGTCTGGGATTCCTCTATATCAGGGTTTCTCAAACTAGGGTCACCACTTGTGTAGGGAAAGCCCCTGGCGGGCCGGGCCGGTTTGTTTACCTGCCCTGTCCGCAGGTCCAACTGATTGCAGCTCCCATTCATATAAGCTAATCCTTCCACCTGTCTAAATTGCACTGCACAGTGCTCAGGCTTATTTCACGCTGCTTTCTCATTTGTCACATACTGTAGATCATGTTTTTGGAACTCAAAAACAATTAATGGGAAACCAGTGGGAATACTTGTACAGACAGGTACTTTTCAATTCAAGTAAGGGTGTTATAACTGGGCAAAATTCTTCTCACTAAAAAGCTTGTAAGTGACAGCAGAATCACCAGGTTTATACAGTGTAACTCCATTGACTTCACTGGAATTAGTCCTAATTAACACCAACTTTAGTTAAAGAAAAATCAAGTTTCTCTTCTTTTTTCAATTACTTATGCTTCATTGTCTAACTTGACTAGTTGATCGTGTTTACCCTGGGATGAATTCTCCTTTGCATTGCTCTTGTTGTGTGATATATAGGCTCCTTTGAAAAGTTTGCACACTTTTCATGGATTTAGTTGAATGATCTCAACAAATCTTCACAGGCAGTGAAAACTCATTTCTGCGATCCCAAAGGTACACTCTCTCCAAATCTATTCAGGGTAGCTAAGTATGTTTTGTTTTGTATTTTATTTTGAAAGAATGCAAGAATCAAGAAAGAAGTCATCAGAAATGAGCTGCAGAGGGCCATCTCTATTACATTCAAGAAAACATGGCAAGACAGGAAATATGTGCTAATCTGGGCTAGCTGAGACGTTTGGCCAGTCTTTGCTTAAATCTTGTAAATCTAGAGGCAGAATCATTGTTCCTCTCAGTACTTTTCTCATGCAGAATGTGACAAAATCTCCAAGGTCTGTGACAAAGAGAAAACTTCTGTATTTTAACTCTGGTTCTGTTTGATTTTAACCCATTTGACAATGCATCTGTACAACAGTTTGTTCCTCAAATTCTCATTCCTTTTTTCCTACACAGTCTTCCAGAGGACTTATGTGTTCCCACTAGACCAGATCTTGGCTTGGGTACATCAGCAGAGCTCCATGGAAATCAATAGAGTTACACTGATCTTTACTAGCTGAGGTTCTGCCCCAGCGTGTCTCACTTTTATTTAGGAAGTAAACAACAAAGGCTTTGTTCTGCTCTCCAAAATCATCAGTTATCCCAATAACTCAAGTGAAACATAAAATTATATAGCTGTAGAGTGGACTTTTCAGGTAAGTTTTCTGTATTTCTAACAGCAGGTAGAGAATAGTTTAATCTGTTACAGTGCATGTTATTGTCCCGTGACCTTTATTGCTTCATGCTGCATGTGCTGACAACAGGCCTCATAGAATTTGGCAAAGATGGAAACTTTTACTCTAAGAGACTTAATATGACAATAAACTCTCAACATTAAAGTTTAACCATATTAGGAAAACAAAGCTGCGAAAAATCAAAGCACCCCAGGATATCTTATCTCAGTTGAGTGAAGTGAAGGGGAATCCACCACAACCCTTGATAAGTTGTTCCATTGGTAATTACCCTCATTCTTAAAAAAATTGCACCTTATTTCCATCCTGAATTTGTCTAGCTTTAACTTCCAGCCAGCTAGATTGAAGAGTCCATTATCAAATATATGTTCCCCTTGTTGGTATTTACAGACTGTGATCAAATCTCCCCTTAACCTTCTCTTTGTTAAACTAAATAAATTGAGCTCTCTGAGTCTACCATTATGAGGCATATTTTCTAATCCTTTAATCATTCTCATGGTTCTTCTATGAATCCTCATGTCTTCCCCTTATTTACCCTCTCTTTTTATTATCAGTTAACCACCCTTATGACTACTCTAGTCAGCTTGTCCCAGAAGAGATTGACTCCCCTTTTACTGAGGTGGAGGCCATCCAAACTATATTCTCCCCCTAGAAGATGACCAATGTTCCACAGAACAAAATTCCTGTACCAGTTAGGATAGGAAGGATCTCAGAGAAGATCCTTAGACATTCTTTCTCAGCACGCTTCTGAGCTCCCTGAAGTCATCTATTACCTGTTAGATATCTTGCAATGCAATATAATTAGCACTCATATGAACTGTTACCAATGGATCCTTGCCCATCAACTTAAGTAGTTGATCCAATTAGAGTGATAACTTGTGTCTTGGTTCCAGGAAGACAGCACATCTTCCTTTTGTCCATCTGTCCCTTGAAGAACGCTTTTATTTTTATTCTTCTGAGTACTGAAGCATCAACAAAGATCATCTGTCTTCCTTTGATGGTTGAAGAACTTTTTGAGGGCAAGACTGATGTTTTTTTACAGGTTGGTCCAAGCTACCATCTATAGGTTTGTCCCATACCTCTTTCCATTCCCTTGGACTGACTGGATCTTGAGGGATATCTTCCAGAGTTTCTACGTTGAGGACCTTGTATCAATTGGAAACTGCTAGATATGTGGAATTCCTCCTGGTCACCTCCTCTCTGGTGGCCACAGCCTGACTATCCTCATCTATCTCCATCTATGTAGAATGCCACCATCACCTCTTGTCTCTGGCCTCTGGTTGTTATGACATGCCAAGCCTCCTCTCCAACTTTCTCTCTCTCTCTCTCTGACTCCTTGGTGTCCAGCTCCTTTCTTCCTTGAACCTGGGATTCAGAAGTTTCCTGAACCTTGCTGTTCAGGATTTTTTCAGCTGCTCTGATTCTTCCTAGCATCTTTACTTTTCCTTCCAGTCCAAGAATCTTTTCTTGCAGCACAGCCACCAACTTGCACTTAATGTACAGGAAATCTCTTCTGGCTTCAGGCAGGAAAGAAAACATAGCACCTCCATTGAAGGTCACCATCACTACTCTATTGCTGACCATCATGAAACTGCACATAAAGCTGGACCTGGAAGGAAAGCCTCTCATACACCCTCTTTAAACTCCCTCCAAAACTCTGCTGCTATCTGTCTCTATCTGCAGCAGCATCCTATTGCCCTCCCCCCCCCCCATGTTCAAGTCAAATATTTTCCATGAAAGAAAGTGACTTAGGTCTGAATCATGCCACCAGCACACAGATTTGCTCTGGGGACAGTGCAGTACCTCCCCACAAGAAACTCCTTAAGGGAACATGTCACAATCCCGCCTCGATTATCTTGATAATACAGAAGTATCCTGTTCTCCCTGGGACACACTGTGGGATGATGTTAGGATTTGGGCATGATGCATGCACCTACTTCCTCCTTGCAACTCCATAATGACTTTTGGGGCCCTTCTTTCCCCCAAAGGCATACAGTGTTCCCCCACGTATAGGAACTACAAATGTGGCTGGCCGATACACAGGCCCACAGATCACAGTCTATAAGCTATTTGCCCACTTTCCCTTATGCACCTCTTGAAGGCCAGCTACAAGCTTATTCTTAAAGGCAGCTGTCAGAAGAAGCAGGTTTAAAATGCACTATGCCAGAAGCAGTGAAACAAAAATATGGATACAGAATACATTTATAAGTGATATGTGTAGTGGACTGGATGGTTTGGGGCAGGGGTTCTGAAACGTTTCCATAGTGCAGACAACAAGCTTAAGAAGACTACATCAAGGCCACCAGGAAGTGTTCCACAGAGGTCCAGTGTCCACAGACAAGCCTGTATTTTAGAGTCTGTCTACACTGGAGCTAGAAGGTATGAGTTCCTATTTGAGGAGATGTACCGACACTAGCTATGATTGAGCTAGCACCTAAAAACACAGTGGCACAAGGGGCTAGCTGCCCTGTTTATGATCCCGTCTGAGGTATCTGTGGCAACACTTCTATTTTTAGCACACTAGCTCAGTCACACTTAGTGTGCATATGTCTTCCTAAACTGGAAATAACACTTTCCTGCTCCAGTGTAGACATATGCTCAGGGAATTGGTAATAGGATACTGAGCCATTCAATGCTGGCCCATCAACTTAAATCCAATCCAGTTTAATAATGACCAGTTGTCATTATCATCAAAGAGCTATTTAAGGACATAGGTAAAAAGAGTTGGTAGTCTTCATTCTAGTTCTTAGATTTTGCTTGCTCTGCTCCCCCACCTTCACTATTAGAACTTATTAGGAACATCTGCACAGAAGCCAAAGACTGAAGGAGTTGATAGAATTGACTTGTTAAGGTTAAGGCACATTTGCTTGGTGGCATATGAAGCATGCACTGTAAACACCCATGTTGTTCTATAAAGGACTTCAGTCTCCAGAGCTGCAAATCTGTGACCTTTCACACACACTAAATTGACTAAACTTGTATTTTTAAATATAAAAGCTCACGCAGAGTACAAAAAGAGATCTGTTATAAATATAAGAGTCAGAAGTAAGAGTCAGAAGTAATACAGTTATGTCACAATTTTCAGAAATGCAAAGCTGGTTTCTTTGACATAGCATTCTATCTTGGGTCCAATAGGCCCCTTCACTGTCCCATCTGATTGCCTTTCCCTCAATAAGTTTTTCTGGCTCACACACACATTGACACAAAGAAGAAACTATTTTCTTTACAGGCTGTAAAAGAAGAGATTGTTGTCATATTTTATAGCTATAGATAGACAGGTAGATGGATGTGGGGAGGTGCTTAGATATTACAGTCAAACAATAGATATTTTCTACAGTACTTAATTCCCCATTTAGATTCTGAAGTCTCATCTTCCATAGCAACACCTAACAGTAGTAGTGTGGCATCTGACCTTACACTGTAAACATTCCTGCAACAAGCTTTGCCAATGCAGATTATAGACCCGTTGTTTTGCACCAGGTTATTTTTTTAGGTAAATTCAGGAACTCAACTATTTTTAAAAGAAACTTCCTTAATCCCCAGTAGCTCCCCATCCTCTGAGTTGTATATTTCCCCTGGGTCCTTTTATGATTTCTCTGTAATGTGTCTACTAATATGGATGACACTCTACAAAACAAAATTTGAAGACAAAGTGACATTAAGTTCCTTTATTTTGTCCATAAAAATAAAACTGACATATTGCAAAAAGCTAGTCTTAGTCTTTTTAATAATGACTAGTAGTTCTCCAAATTTAGGATTACAAAGTAGATTGTACATATCCACTTCTGCAAAAATTAAAAAAAAATCAGCAGTTTTATTTTTAAACCTAATGACCACCAGTTGCACCCTTCTGTGCCTATCTGCATCATATCCTTTAATGAAATAATGAAACAATTGCCCATCAGCTAGTTATTCCTTGAGTGTCATGTTTTGTTTGCAGGCACAGATTTTAGGTTACATATTTTATTATGTACCACTGGCACATTCAGGCAAAACTTTGCTACAATTCACTGAGTGCCAACTGAAAGCTTCAATGAAAATTTTTGTAAAGTCAATCTCCAGATAAATGAGAAGTATTCATTTCATTTTCCCTTTTGGAATTTAATAATGCTACTGCTGTCCTTTTTTAAAAAAAATGAGAGTTTACCTTGTGATTTGCAAATATTTTGTAAGCTTGAGACTAAATTCTGCACTTATCTGTAAAAAAGAGAAAATGTAGAAGCAAACAAAATAGGACTCCTGACAAAGACTTTCTGAAATAAGCTGTAGCTTTGTGCATTTACTTCTGCCACGAACAATAGTAAATGTAAGATAATTCAGCCTTTACAACGAATGTAGAAAGCTGTATCTGTCTCATTTTCAACATTAGGCAATACACGAAACCCACCTGGGGATCCTGGGAAAGCCCGTTCAACACTTGCTTTATGCTTCGTTTTGTTTCTCTCCTCCCACTGCCAGGCCCACATGAACTCTGAAGGACATACAATCCTTCTAGTTTTCCCACCTGTAATGAAATATACAAGAGCAAAAGACCTATTAGTAGAACTCAGTTACAATTGCTTTTTTAACTCGTTATGGACATATCAGTCATAAAATGTGGTTGCATGTTCTGTACTGCACATTATTAGGTGCATCACAAACCTGTAAGTACTTTACTTTCTAAGCTACATTCTGTTGTCCCTAGCTTGAATAGTCCTAGCCCTATATGAACTAGAAAAAGCAATTGACAGGGACAGCTTGTGTCCCAGTGAAGTGACCTACTCTTTCCCTAACATTCAATGGAATAAGCATATTCAACAATATTTACATATGTTGGGATATTCAGCTCTACTTTTAATTTACACAGTACTGCCATTACAGACATATACACATATTGGTTTATGATATATAAAGTGCATATTCCACATTATTGTAAAACGTTCTTATTTCCTATAAAATAAGGAGTAAATGAATCCTGTGTTGCATAAAATAGTTTGTGCTCAAGCGAACTTTACTAAATACAAAGTTTCAGGAGCAGGTCTGTTTGAATCATTAACTTTTCAAAAGGCACCAGTTCCCTTCTGTCACTAATGACATGCATAACAGTTTAATGTAATGCTACTTTTAATTATCAGAGCCCTTTCTTTTAAATATCAAATTTCCCTCTCCAAATTGTCCTGAGTTCTCTTTACAGTCTCATCTGTCACTGTAAATGTCATCACTTTATTCCTCCTTTGGATGCAGTGACAGGCCCACTCTTATCCACAGCTTTATCTCTTTTTCCATCCTTTATGGTACTACAAAGATCCCTTTTTCATAGTTTACAGCTGTATCCGCTTTCCACACGTGGCAAATGATTGCCTTGGTAAAGGTATTTTCTGTTTCAAACTTGCATTTTCCCAAGGGAGAACAAAAGGGACAAGCTTTCTGGAGTTGGTTTCACTGAGAAAATTGTTTAGAATTGCCTCATTCCTCAACAGATTAACGAATGCATACAATCCCAGCTTAAGTGCTATTGTACAGCACAATTTGTCCATTATACTTTGTCCTTTCCATTTAGAAACCCCCCTCACCAATTAAAGTAATACAGCCTTCCAGTACCTGCTCCCAATTAAATCTGAGCTGTATTACCTGCATTGATGCAGCTGGTCACAGATTCCTACCACTTACTAGCATTCATTAGGCCTATTCATTATAAAGGGGCTGGTGGCAGGAATTCAAGCTACTGGCTTTATTCAGGGCCCACCAAAATTATCAGCTTTCAGCACAAGGCCCCATAAGAAGAGGATTAAGTGCAGGGAGAGGGAATTCATACAGTAGCAAAATATCATTGTTTCCACTTTGCTCTTGTCTCCGCAACCTGAGTGCATCAAGGGCATACAGTAAATGTGGAAGAGGCAGCCAGTCTAGATTGAAAGATAACATTTTTCCTTATTTCCTTTTATATAAGCCCCAGTTTTGTTTCTTATATCTCTCTAGCCTCCCCCCTCCGACTCCCCCAATCTCCTTATCCTGAGAGGAAGCAATAGGTATTGGACAAAATGATCAGAAGCCTGCTTACAGATGTGCTTCACTGAAGCTTCACTGCTGTAGGCTGGCTCAAAACTGTTTAGAAACACTGACTTACCAAGATTAAATACACTTGCTTTCTGGCAAACATAGAGTTGCTAAAGCCCAGAAGTCTAGTACAGTGTGTGAACTGGTAGAGTCGTATTAAATTCACAATGTCCCGTATTAGGTTATACCGCATAGTGGGGTTACATGGGGTCAGTTTCACTGGATGCAAAACTTATTTTGCTATTTTGAAGAATTTTAAATGCAGTAACAGTTGAGGGTTTGAGTAAAGACACACACTGTAATCAGAATTTCTAGGATTTTCTAGGCTGTGACCAGAGTGGGCAAAGGGGTCATTCCATAAGCTGTTTGGTTGCATTAAGCAGGGAGGTAACGCTTTGAGGGTAAAATTAATGTAGCCTTGTCTGTGGTAGTACCACAGAATTGTTAGGCTAATGCTGAGCCTTAGCTCTGCTCACTGTAGTGACATCATAGCCCTGGCTGCTGGATATTTCTAAGGACACAGTGACTAGGGTATTACACAGACATGAAAGAGAGCAATAATATTAGTAGTGACTAGGGTGCATGTAGACCCTGAAAACTCAATCTAACCAATTTTAGGATTACTGCAAACATACAGCTCATATCAAGATCAGTGACATATCCATATCCATAGCATTTTTAAGGTGGGGGAGGATGTATATTAGTGTTTTCCTCTCAATTAACTTCTAGGCAATTTCCCAGCTAAATGCATAACATCTTTGGCAATGTGCCAGACAAAACCTTAAGACCCAATGCTAAATTCTGCACTTATCCAGGCAGCTTAGATTTTCATGCAGTGAACTGGAAGAGTGCCAGTAACTCCCACCATAAACCTAGCAGTAGGAATGCTATATATATAACTATATAATATATATATATTAATCAAGGAACTCTACTTTACATTTCCAAGATCACTTGAAAACTGCACTATTTTTAAAGTTCCTCTAACACAAAATAAAAGAAAGATTTAACCTGCTATTAAATTAACCCAATTAGCCATCTATTCCTTGTAACCTTACACTTCTGATGGCATTAAATCAAACACACCAATATGGCAGATTTTTTGTGATAAATTATGGAAATTACACACTGCATGCTAGACAAAAATTTTTTTAAAGCTTTTGCCCTATTCTTTTTCTCTGGAAGAAGATTATTAGAACAGAGATGTTAGAAGGATCCTTCTTCCTTTATCATGTTAGGACAAACCAGTGTGCATTTACATTATAAAAACCAATAAATAACAAAGATGCTATCTGTAATAAAGGTATGACATGCAGGAGTGTTGGTAAGACTTATTTCTAGATACTGGTCCTAGTCACATGATATGGGTCACATGACCAGTGTAGTGTCTACGCACTCTACGGGCTATTGTTACATCCCCACCCTCTTTCGTCTTCTTTTTGAAAATCAAATGCAGGTAAGACATGCACCAGAAACCAATGTAATCAATTAATAACATACATAAATAGAAAAGTGTAGAAGAAAGAAGGCAGGGTATTGGACACCTGTCAGAAATTGCTATCTCTGATGCTCAGTGGTTTTCTGGTCACATGGCCTTTTCTTTTTCTCAAGACAATTACTTCTGCTGTGGACTGGTCACTGCAGTGTATCTGATCCCCTGGATGCTGTGTTTGCTGCTGCAGCTGGCGTTTCTCCATTTTCAGTGACTTTTGAAAGGGCATAAACACTCTCAATAGTATATTGGATGTCCTCAGGAAATAGTCAGTGTCCTCCTGGGTTTCGTATAGCTGTCTTAGATGGTTGTGACAAACAACCTTGTTGCAGATGGCATACCTGCTGCATTGGCAGGTTTCCAGCCACTTGTCCATTTCAAGTCTAACATTCTCTCCCACTTGCAATGTGGGTAACTCTGTGCCCTATTTGTAGTACTTCTTCTGTTCTACTTCCCTGACATACTCGTTTCTTTTGTAACTATCAAGATTGTCTTCAACTCAAGAAGACTGTGAGATGTTAGTACTAAAGTTTTTGTCCTGCTCATAAGTATCTGAACTAGTGCTCCTAAGTATTCCGAACGGTGTTTCTACTTCCTAACAAAAATGGGGAATGCTTTCCATGAAAAGTTAAGGTTTTTTAAGTGTCAAAATTTGAATATTTTGAACGTCCCAATCAGTTTCAATTCTAATACTAAGTATTGATCCCTTGAACCCATCGGGGTGCTTTCTTTCTTTTTTTTTAATCTAGTTATTTGCTACTTGCACATACTTTTTTGATAGGCTATTGGACAGTGCATAGTAAGGGCTTGACATAGTGTGCTTGAAATGATATGTCAAAAATGATTGCCAAAATGAATCACTTGTGAGCTATTATGTGTTATTAACTCTTCAGTAATCATAGAAAACTGAGCAAAGTGACATCTGAGCAGAATACTCCATAATAGGTCATTGTTCTTTTTAATTCAGAGATCTGCTCCAAACCTAGAGCAAGGTTGATCTGGAATATCATGTGGTTGTGACGGGTTCCCCCCAGGGTACCATCTGGAACTGGGGTATCACTGAGCCCCCTGATCCACCAGCCTGGGCTCCCACTCACCATGTAATGCTGTGACAAGCTGCAGACATGCTCCTGGCCTCACACTTTCACCAGCACACAGGTAGGGACACACCCAGCTGTAATAATATGCAGAAGGCTTTCTGACCAGCCCCTGCATGGGAAGACTATACAGCTAGGACACTTACTAGCTTCTCAGGAGCACACCCTCCTCTGGAGGGTGAACCTCAAATTATACCGTCTTGTGCTGCACAGAGGACTGTACAGTGTAAGCTCATGTAATTCACCCTCTCCCTTAATGTGGAGAGAGATATGCAACAGCTTTCTGCCCCAAGGATGATTTCCACAAACTGGTTTTAGACAAAACAAAAACAAGTTTATTAACTACAAAAGATAGATTGTAAGTGATTATAAGGGATAACAAACAGATCAAAGCAGGTTACCTCACAGATAAACAAAAACACAATCTAAGCTTAATATACTAAAGAGATTGGATGTGAGCAGTAAATTCTCACCCTAAATGATGATGTAAGCCAGTTGCAGAGCTTCTTAAAGGGCAAGATGCACTTGGTTGCAGCCTCAAACCCCAGGTATTCATTTCACAGGCTAGAAATCCTTCTACCATGGGTTCAGCCCTTTCCTCCAGTTCAGCCCCCCCTTCCTCAGATGTTCTCAGGAGTCTCTTTGGGCAGGGAATCAGTGAAGAACAATGATGATGTCACTCCCCTGCCTTAAATAGCTTTTGCATATGGTGGGAACCCTTTGTCTCCATGTTTGATTCCCATGCCCAGTCAGTGGAAAAACACTGGTATTCCAGGATGGAGTCCAGTATCAGGTGACTTGGTCACATGCCCCTGTAGGGTCATAGCAGTCATAACTTGGAGGCTATTTGTAGTGTTCTCAAGAAGGCTCCCCAGGAAGGCTCCCCCATGGGAGATTAGCTTCTTCTAAGACCTACTGTTCTCCCTAATGGCCCATCCCAGCCATTCATCTAGACTGATTGCATTCTGCCTAGTGAGCAGTCCCTAGATGTAAACACATTTGTAATAGATGCATAGACAATATTCCCAACTTCAGATACCAAAATGATACATGAATACAAATAGGACAATCATATTCAGTGAATCATAACCTTTTCAATGATATCTTACATGCCCTATCTTGCATAAAATACATCTTAGTTATACCATAATCATATCATAACCATCTCTATGAAGAATATGGGGTGTAGTGTCACAGTGGTTTCAGTGTCTCTTTTGCAGGCAGTTTCCTATAGATTCATTGTAGATTTCACACTGGGATACTTAATCTTGGATGGTAGTATTCATGCCTGGCCAGCACAGGACCTCTCAGGCTCTGTATTTACATCTCTTAATACTAAGACACTATGGATTATACCTTACATTTTTACCTCACACCGAGTAGCAGTGGGGAACAAGGTTCTTTATGCTGAATCCCATCACATGCAGTGATTTAATCTCTGTAGTCCCAATACATGTTGGAATAAGAAGATCCCAGTCCCGCCAAATCTATGCCTTCTTTATGCAGTGGGGATGGCGGTGGCCAGAGTGTTCTGTACGCCACTATCTGTGGGCTGTGAAACTGTCCACAGGTAGCTGAGTGATGCTGCTGTATGTCAGCGCAGTCCCCAGAGAAGGCACATATCAGAGAGGTGCAAAGATGGTTTCAAGCTACCTTTGCCCCCCTCTTCAAACTCTCAGTTGCAGTTCTAGGCTGCATCTCTTGAAAAACATAGCACATGGTCTGGTCCCAGAACTTTAAACTCTCTTCTGAAACAAGCAGGGGAGTTGGGTTGCTTGGAGCAGAGCTGTGATGTGTTTGCATTAGCTTTTGTTGCGACGAGGTGCACTAATGCAGACTATACCAAATTCAGCTTTTTTTGTGACTGCAATCAACCCCCAGCTGAGAGTTCAGGAGGCTATCTTGGAGGAGACAAGAGTAGCTAGTTCCCAAGTGAGTGGAGAGATGTCACGGTTTCCTGGACAATTGGAGATTAAAAAAATCCTTGCTCACTACTGTGGGAATCTGCTTGTCTATCTTGACACTGAGGTTTCCCGCAATGTTAAACATCTGTGGTCTGATCCTTCCACAGACAATGGTGTTCAGATGGCTCACCAGTTCCTCCAAGGGTTTTTAATCTTCCTGTTAACATTATTTGTCTTTTCTGAATAGAGCTAGAGTCAACTTTTCTTGGTGTTGGAATATGTCGGTGATGGCAAAAGCTATATCAGAAACATACAGTTGAGTATCATCCACATATTGGTGAAACTTGGGCCTTTGAAATCTCATGATCTCCTTAAGTGGTCTCACTTTGATGTTAAAGAGGAGCGATTCAACAAATAGATTCTTGGATGATGATGATGGACAAATGCCTGCTATGATTCTCTGGATTATGGCTAAGACTAATGAATGGATCCAGTGTAGTGCTGCCCAGTTCAGTCTTGCAAGGTCTTATATACGTCACCAATATTGTATGCCCAATACTGTTAGAGGCTAGAGAGAGACCTAACAGTATCAGTATGGAAGGACTATGAACTGGTCTGAAGCTGCCAAAGGATAGCTGAGGCTTTCTCACTTATCACAAAGACAAAGTGAACTTAACAAGAGTTCACCAGCCAGTACAGACAGGAATCTGTTTCAGAAGCAATGGGTTGGACATTTCTGAGAGATTCCAGGGCTTCACTTTGGATAATCAGTCCAATTTCTGCCAGCATAAATGAGTACAGCTGTGTACTGTAACCCACACTCTACAACCCTACTACCTTCCATCTCTACTGGCCATTTTGGCCCCAAATGTAGCTGGTTATGGGAATAGTTTATATATACAGAGTTATTAGGCTACTTCTTGCTCCTCTTTTCTGTTCCCCTGCACTCGGCTCAGGTGGCACCAATAAAGGTCCCCCACCCCTGCTGCACAGCATGTAATCTTCTGGCTAGAAGAGAGAAGAGAGTTTCATTCAGAAAGGTTGGAAGCCACTACCATAAGCTTTAAAATTGTATGCCCTCCCCCTCCATTTAGCTTTTTACTTAAGAATGGTTGCAGGGCTCCCACCTTGCTCTTCTCATTCTTTCACAGAGCTGGTTTTCCTCAGTCAATGCTGCAGAATCTTCCCTCTAGATCCCATTTCTTCTTCCATTACAAGCCTGCCATTTTGCTCCCAACCATCAAGCCTTACCTTCACTGTGAATAACTGGCATACAGCTGCAGCTCCTCCCTTAGGAAGGCAACTGCAGCTTCTTTGTTAACCTGTGTGGAACTTGGAGGGAGGAGAACAGGTTGCAAGAAGGAAGAATTTGGAGGAGGCATCAGGAAGTCAGTCTATGTGCACATGGCTAAAATGCTAGCTGTAGTTGCAGCTTCTCTGTAAACAGTTTTCTTAATAAAGAGCCAGATTAGCTGTACACGCATGGTGTCCTTTCATGTCATTACTCAACATACAATACATGAAACACAGTGGCAGCGATCAGTCTAATGAGACCCACAACAAGGAAATGTGTGTCATTAACAGGCAAACAAAACACCACCTAGAAAAAAGAGAAAACAGGCACCACGGAGTAACTCAGATCACCAGGAATGCTGGATTTCCGGACCAAAAATCTTGCACAAGCATGGAAGCAGTGAAAGAAAGAATTGAGTCTGTATACAGAGTTGACCATCAGTGACAAAGATGAGAAAATGAGGGCAAATGTTGTTTACTATCTCATTGGGGGAAAAAGGATGAAAAATGAGTCAGACACTGTCGCCAGGAATAATGCCCACAAGATGAGCAACTGATAGAAGTGGTTCAAGAGTCTCGTGACCCCAGACAAAATGAAACTGTTGAGAATATTTTTTTAAAAAACACCAGAAAACCAAGAAACAAGAGAGAAGATACTTACATTACAGAGCTGATAACTCTCATATCCACATGTAACTTTGGAGATATAAAAGATTCTTGAATTAGAGACATGATTGTTTGTTAGATGCCTGATTCCTTTTTACAAAAGAGATTTTTGAGAAAAAAAGATCTAACCTTAAAGAAATGCCTCTAAATAGCAAGCGCTGCTGAACTGTCCAGGAAAAGGCTTAAAACAATGACAGCTGTTAGTTCAGAACAAGTATACAGGCTCAACCTAAAGGAACCAAGGAAACAGGGCAGAGAGAGAGACTTACTGAAAATGTAGGCATCATGGTGTAGCGTACCTACTGTGGAAAGCAACACAAAAGGCAGAAAGAAAAACACCCAGCCCCTCGGCAACAGTGCAACCACTTTATGTCCCAATGCCACAGTTACGCCAGGAATTCAAAAAAACACCACATAAAATGCAGTAATTGAGGATGCAGAGACATTCAAGAGGAAGATGTCTTCTGTGTGACTTTAGCAGATCCAAAGACGCTCAATGTACAAACATTGCAGAAGGACGTCAGCTATTCAACTGCCATATTTGCGACTATGCTATTAGATCAATTATCAATTTATCTAGCTGGATTGTGGAGCTGGCTGCAAGGTAATCCCAGTAACAATAATAAGCAGCAATAGCCACCTGGAGAAATGTGACCAAAGTAGGTCTTGGTTAAAGTAATTTTGTGTCTCACAAACACAATAATGAATCAGGAATAGGAGTTTCTACCCACACAAAGCTGGATCTCTTTGGTCATTCACCAGAATATACAATCTATGGCTGCTGCAGTAGGGACCTACATAGCAGCTTGTGATTTAAGGGCTTGTCTACATGGTGCGTTACTCCACACTACAGAGATATACAGTATAGTCTGCGCTAGCACATCATGTACTAACTGGCCGATGTGGACTTTGCTGGCATGCACTAAAAGTTCCCTAGTGTATGTTAATGCAGTCCCGTTTCAAGTTAACATGGGCCAATTAGTGTACAACATGATAGTGTGGACTGAAATTTATACCCCACTGGTGCAGACTAAAGCACTGTGTAGACAAGCCCTCATACATTTCAATGGTCAAACGATTTTAATCTTTGTAGGACATTCATTCATTATCTTTTCATTCAGCACCATTTAAGATCAATGCCAAGATCAGTTTAAGGCAACACGTTGCATATGTGGTAATATATTGAATAAAATGAGGTGTAAATAAAATAACAAATGGTGTTGCAGTAGGAGAGGCTGGGGAAAAACATTCCAAACCCCTTCACCACTAGGTTCTCTCTCCTTGAACCTAGCATAAAAAGAACAAGGACCAGTGAGTGCCCAGGTTCAGATGCTCAGCACCACAGCTGTAAAAAATAAATAAAAAGATTCAAGCACACACATGGTATTAAGAAAAAGGAGACTCCAAGGCCCCTTCCTTAAGCTCTTGCTATAAATCCTGTTGCATATATTTTATTTGGCAGCAGGCTATTTCAGTATATAACACTGACATTTTTCAAGTAAGTCAGCCATGATTTTGGACCTAAAAACACCAAGAAGGGTGACGGTGTCTTCCTCTTAATTCTTCATTCCTTATTAGTCTCTGTGATAATAAGGAGAGTTTTATTTTAATTCTTATTTTGAAAGTTTCTGAAGTGAAACAGAAGTGGAGCTTTATATTAAGAGTCACAAAAACTGATCAAGAGTTACTAATACAAAATCACTTGATTAACAAAACCTTTGCACATTGGTGATGCCATTAATAATTCTTTCACAAATGTGGACTCGGGTGTCATGATAATTACAATCAATAATGGCTCTATCCTCTTTGAAATGGATTATCATGGCTCTGTCCATAGTTACTGAAAGACTGCTACAGCTATTCAGATTTCCACCTGAAATTTTTTCATTCCTTAGAAAGTCTCTGTAAATTAGATGGATGTCATGAGTGCGCAATTTTATTTCACAGAAAAATTCAAGCCATCAAAACACACACAGCCTTTCTTCAGCTGCTATACCAGCCTATTTTCTGAGGTAGTGTTTATTTTGTGGTGGATTTTAGACAGTGGCTCTTCATAAGTATGTATAATATGGAACATTTCAATCCCGACAGCACCACTCCATGGCATGCAGAGAGGGAAAGGCTCCAGTGTGTAACTGTTTTGTCCACATACCTCATCCTTTCACTCCCACACCATAGTCTGGAAGAGGTGCTTCCCCACCCCACCCCGGATTTGGATCTGTGGCCACCAGGGTCATATTAGTCCCATAGCCTTATTTTCTTTTGTCATTGTAACAAAGGTGGGCACATTAACCCGTTGCAATCACTGACTCCCCAACCGATTGTAATTAAATACAAATCATGAGATATCGTCAAACTTTTACCACCAAAAAAATTGTGGCCAGATCTGGGATTTAATGAAAATCAAAATTATTTGTGGGAAAATGTCTAATTTAACTACATTTTCCCAATTTTTATAGGAAAATTCAAATTGAAATGCTTTGTTTCAAGCATCAACATTTCAAATACTGAACCATTCTCATTAAAAGTGTTGAAATTTTTCATTTCCAAATAGAAATTTTTCAGAACTTTTCCTTCTGTGAAAGTTTTCAATGTTTAGACTTTTCATCCTGTTTTGGAGAGAAAACAAATGTTAAAAATCAGAATTTACTGAGTGATGGGAATTCTGTTTTCTGAACAGCTCTGCAAGTCATACTGTTTGTTACTGTGGGTAAAGAAACTCATAAATGATATCAGATTTCAGTAATGTGTCACTTGTTATGACAGAGTTAATAACAGTGGATCATTTGCCAGAACAGTGAAGTTCAGTTCTTGCTTCTCTGCAACATTTTTGGAGGCCAATGGTGAGTGTTATTGTAAGTTTAATATTAAACACATAGCTTATAGTCGCAATGCACTTGTAAAATAGAATATTAAATTAATAGGCATTAATTGCCAAGTAATGAGGAAGCATTATAATAGATGTGAGCACAACAAGACAAAGGTTGCCACACGCCATTAAAATATTTACCTTTTTAAATATATTGACACCCACACATTTGATGATGATAATAATAATAATAATTAACACTTATATGACACTGCTTCAGTGTAAGGTTAATAATTCATGTCTTCAGTGTAAGGATTAGTTCAGATTATAAAGACCTTTGTATCTGCCATGTACGTAAGTAAATGTTTTTACTGCTTTTGACCATGGGGAAACTGAGGCATAGAGCCATATTGATTTGCCAAAGCCCACACAGCATCTCAGTACGAGCGACAGAACTAGAACTCAGGAATTCCTGGATCCCACCCATGTACTACCCTCTAAGTCAGCAGTCCTGACCCACTGCCCCAGCCAGGTGTTAGAAAGAACTAAACTGCTAGTGTTGCCATTCAATGGCATTATAAAGAGCCCCACTGCCAAGCAACTGCCACATACAGTTGCTTGTGAATATTAGAGGGCAAATGATGCATTTTGCAAGAGGAAGGGGTTAGGTTTTGCCTAGAGTAAACTGTTCTCTTTCTAACCTGAAAGCGGCATAGCATTGCTATGCACGATTAGTTTCCACGTTCTCCATCACAACTGGCTACATTTTAAGTGATGGATGAAGGGATTTCAGTACACTTTGCCAAAGCCAGACTCTGGTTTATTACCTAAATTGGCTGTGCAGCAGGCCTGTTGAAAGTTGACTCACTGCTTGGGAGGAGGAGATAGAAAAAGGGTCCTTTAGAACTGCTAGAGAAATGAAGATTTGTAAGTAAATTATGCAAATGAGCTAGCTTTCCTCCCAGCAGCTCTCAACATATGCTCGACTCCTACGCCTTCTACTGGGGAGTCACTGCAGGTAGACCTGGTCAGAAAACTGATTTTCCATCACACACACACACACACACACACACACACAAAATAAATAAATAAATAAATAAATTGAGATAAAACAAACAAAAAACAAAAGAAACAAACAAAAACACCAAACCATCCTGAATCTGGACAAAAAGCCAAAAATTCTAATCTTTTGCACAATGAAATTGCCCTAAAAATGGTTTTGGTTTAATCAAAACTCTTTGTTTTGATCAAAATATTTCATTTTATTATTATTAATAATAATAATAATTAATAATACTTGGAGATATACCTATTTCCTAGAACTGGAAGGGACCTCGAAAGGTCATCGAGTCCAACCCCCTGCCTTCACTAGCAGGACAAAATTTTGATCATTTTTTAAAAAGGTTTTATGTATAGTTTTATGTATAGCTTAAACATTTAAGCAAATTTTGTGGTTTGGAAATGAAAAATTCAGCCTTTGCATTCCAAAAAACTGAAATGGGACATACTGAATTATTCAAAATGGGGTTTTTTTTCCAATTTTTTCAAAACTAATTTTTGTCAAAATTGATCCAATTTCACACACACAAAAAACCATGTTTATTAAAATGACATTTTTCCAGTGGAAAATATTTTTTCTAGGAACACTTCACCCAGCTCTAATTGCAGCCAAATTATACTCTGTGAAAAGTGGGATGGCATTCTGGTCTTTTGTCTTGGTGGTGGGGTAGGAGGGAGGGGTACACAGAGGGATAGTGGTTTCCTCTCTGCAGCTTCTTCTCCCAGTCCCGGGGTGCAATTCAGGCTAACGGATCCTGGCTCAAAGTGCCATGTTGAGGCTATTAATATGGTGAGCAGATAGCAAGTGTGAAAAATCAGGACAGGGAGTGGGGGGGTAATAGGTGATTATATAAGTAAAATCCCCAAATATTGGGATTGTCCCTATAAAATCGGGACATTAATAGCCCTAGCTATTAATCTGGCAGACTGTTTTAGGCTTCATAATCCTTTCAGTTTCTCCAGCTGTGAGGCCTCCATCCTGCTTGGATTGTGGGAAAACACTGACTTCCCAGCACCATACTCAGCATATAAATGCTATATACTGAAGTCAAGTTCAGAAGAGTTATGTTCCTGGAGATCCTTCCCCACTAGTAAGTATTCTTGACTATGCAGTTCCCTGTTGCAGGCACTGCTGATGCCAGTATATGGACCATAGTTCATTCCAGGCCACTAGGCTTTTTCAAGGAACAAGTTGTTGCTTAACACGAGTAAAGCTGGCAGACTCTGATCCAGAGAGTTTTCCCACTTGGATCCTTTGGAATGAAAGCTGCCCTCTGCATTTAAGATATTATTAATAATACATTTTGTGTGTGTGTGTGTGTGATTGGAGCTGGTGCATCTGAAAGCAGAACCAGGATGAATGTGATACAATTTACATTTTAAATATATCAAAATTTTAAAATGTAAAACAATGCACATTAAGGAAAATGTCAAAGCAATTCATAATATAAAACCTGTTTACATGTTGAAATATACACTGATCATATAAGTTGTTACTCTTTCAACATTGCATTGATTGCCAATTTTATAAATTCTCATTTCATATTAATATTCAGTGTTCATATTGCATGTGGACACTATGTGAACATGAATGTTCACATTGTCATATTGTTATGACAATAGGGTACATTTTTTATAACTTCAATAAATTTTCTATGAAGCTATAAACTAGCTTTATCACTGGCATCGTAGTTTTCAGAAATGCATTAAATATGTTGTGTAGAGTGTATCAACATAAAAGAACAAAGGGACTATCTAATCATATTTGTTTATGTTATGATATATGTATATAGATATTTAGTATGGTAGGTTTTATGATTCCTGAACTGCACTAATAAGAGAATGCTTTAAAAGAATGTAAGAATGTATATTGGTTAATGAATTTAAACAGGTGAGAAATTGCGAACAACAATCATACGTACTGGGTTCTGTGTCAGTACACTATAACTGACACCAGAGTTAATTGAGTGAACTGTTAGACTTTTGCATTTGGTTAAGTAATCATGATAATATTTGATTACAGAACGCTATAGACAAGGTTCTGTTGTTTTATAGGATGAGAATACCTTTTTGAACAATCTACCATAATCAGTGCATACAACCTTAGTTACTGGCTAATCATCAAATAGTCCTATCCTTTCAAAAAAATTACTTTTTTCCAGGAGTCAACAGTTCCAATGGGATAAGTTGTACACACTTTGCTTTTAGAATTTTGTCACCTAATGCACAGAGAAACACTTGCAAATTTAATGTTCTACTTGCTAGTTCATAGCATGCAGAATTCCTGCTCAAGCAATGCCAAGAGAGAGAGAGAGAGATGCCAGTATGTCCTTTCTTGTGCAAGATAAATGAAAGATGCCTCCAGGGATTTTGGCAAGATGTCTCTGTCCAGGTAGCAGCATGATAGTTCAGACATCCTTTTACTGGAAGTTCAGACACCACAAAAGGGCTGTAATTCACTAGACAACAATTTTCCTTGTAATCAGTGGGATCTTACCTAGGATATCAGTGCAGTAAAGTGGGGCATTTTACATGATCCTTCAGATTGTTTTGGTGACATAATTTTCTTGGGCCTATGTAATTATGTCTTCAATTATCAACTGGGTTATGGCCTGTCATTTTTTTAGTGACACTCACAAAGAGATAAACTATAGCATAGTTATTCACACTAGGTAAACATTAATCATAGAGAATAAATTCAATTAGCTTGGTTGACTACCAAGCAATCCTAGTAGTGGCTTTCACTGATCTTTTGGCAGTAAACAATTTAGTTAGCCAGCAGTGATCACTCCTTACAATATATGGTCATCTCTGCAGGTAGTTACAGAAATGTTGTACTCTCCAATAGCAGGCCAATTTTTTCCTCTCTGTGACTCCTTTCTCTGAGTGTCATTTACGACCCATGAGGCAAATGAAAATGTAGTTCTTTCACCATTATTACCTATCTGAGTAAGTACTCAATCCATTTGCACTCACATCTGTACTGAATACTGTTTTGCTGTCAGGATTAAATCCATTTAGGAGTCAAATAAACATGATATCCTGTCTGGACTATGGAAAACTGTTGGCAAATGATGTCCCATTTTTACTAGTGATTTCTTTTACAAATTCTTCTTAACAACGTTTAGTCTTGGACAAAACGACCCACACCTTTCCAGTAATATTCACAGATGCCCATGTATGAGTGTAGCTCATCTTTTCAATCTACAACAGATGCTTTCCCAAAGTCAGGTTTTGGTTTGGTTTATTGCACTGTAACAAGTCACCTAAACTATGTGACAGAGTGTACACCAAATTAGTATTTTCCACCTATCACGGTGAGTGCATGATGCTTTATCATCCGTAGTATCTTTCTTAAAGTTGCATTATGTTATTCTTGAGTTGTTCCATCACCTTGAAAATTCTGTGCGTCAGTATTTGGAATAGAGAAGCAGATGAAATATGGTAATTACAAAGGGTATACATATGCATCTGGATAATCCTTCAGATGTTACAAATGCTGTGCAATTTCAATACTTCAGTCAAACTTATTTGATGATATACAGATGATAGTTCAATATAGTGAACACATTAATAGCTTTCAGGCTGGTCAGCACTACTTTTATTTTGGAGGGGTAAGGGGCTATTCCAGCAGTAATTTATGACACTGATGGCAGCAGCAAAGGTGCATTGGCCAGTTAGTGAGGGAGGAGATGGAGGAATGTGGATCCAAGAGTCCTTCCATTCCCTCCCCACTGCACTCCAGGTTGGGAAGATGCTCTGTTTCCTTCTGTGTACCTGAGCCCAATATCCAAGTAGCCAGCATAGGTGTGAAAATGGGATTCTTGTTCCCTCTTATGTCTTTGTTAAGGTGTATAGTCCAAGTCATAAACTAGCCTTCATTATGTAATGTTTTTGTCAACTTGTGCATTTGGGATTTGTTACTTAACATAATTCCTATCCAATGGTAGGAGATACTGATCACAAATTACCTACCCAAATTACATGCAGTCAATACTGTATGCGGATTGATGAGTGGAATGGGTTGGTGCAGAAATCCAAATCAGTCCAAATGGACTGAAATCGACTACTTTCTCAAAGGACTCTGATTTAGTTAAGTATCCTGGGGCTGAAACTTCTGGATCTTTGTTGTTCACCTCTAGTAATTGGTATCTTCGTCCCACCTTGTAAGCTAAGATTAGAACCTCACAGAAGAGGAACCTGAGGAAAGAGGTACATATACTGCCTTATTTAAGAGTATTTTCAGGCATTTTCTCCCAAACTAAGCAAGCAACTATAGAAGGCCAGAAAGGATAGAAAAGACAACACCAGGGACTGAGGGAAGGTTCCGAGAACAGATCTTGTCATCGAACGAAACAAACTATAAGTGTCTAAATGTGATATCTGAATCTGAAACAGAATATGGAGAATGATGCCAAGATCTACCATCTGATTTGGATGAGGAGCTTGATAGAAGTGTCTCCTCAGACCCTAAGCCATCAGCTCCTATTCAGTTCCAAAATCGAAGTACAGAGAAGATGGCTTTTGATGCACATCAATTCCAGTCCTTTTACACAAGAACTGTGCTCTAGCTTCCGACTCAGTATACTAGGTGGTCTTGAGCCAATCCATTGCCTTAGCCCAATGAACTGCCGTAGATCTAACACTAGTGATTGCTCACACAGTACCATCTTCATTGTTGTTGCTGATGATTCTTGACATTGTAACCAAGCTCCAGCTTTGCACCAAATTTGTCAGCAGCAAAGCCATGGGATGAAGCTCTTTCTCAGACCTGAAACAATCACATCTAAAGGACTCCTCAAAGCTGTGTTTACTGAAGCCATAGTATCTAAGTGCCTCCTTGGGATTCATCATTAGCACCAAGTAGAAAGATAAAACATAATAAAGGTACCTACTCAGAGGAAAGTATTTTTAAGATAGGTCAACAAGTGAAACCCTATTTCCCCATCCCCAATCCCAGGAACTCAGGTATATAGAGAAGTATCCCTCTTCATAACTTTGGTCATGGTGTTATGGAAGTGTGGTGACACATACCACCTCCTAGGGCTAACTGGTTTCAACAGTTCTGTTTGCATGTGATATAGCACATGACAGCCAAAAGAAGGGACCTGAGGATGCAATTTACTTCAGGGAACCATTCCTAGATACAACAGAAAGGCAAGCATGCTTCGTGCCGGTAACAAACAAGAGGGCATCTCTGAGTCAGATTACTCTATCCTTAGTCACAGTAAGTATCAATTCATTCTGTGAGCAGTCCCATTGAAATCAGTGGGGCTATATGTGCAGTCAGAGACTGTCCATGTGAGTGAACCTGGCAGACTCTGGTCCTGCATTAACCTAAACTAACTTATCAGCATTAGCAATGTAATGTGTAACTCTAACTATGTCAATCAAGTAGAAGACTATGATTACATATGGTGATATTTGTCCCTCTGTCCAAAAAAATATATATATCTTGTACTATTCTTTGCAGATTCAGCATTTACCCACACACTATTTACTCTGGCTATTTTGTAAAGTGTTCCACACAAGAATGAAAGAAGTAGAAATAACTGAAAAGTACAATGAGATATGAATTTCTGAAAATAATTTTGGGCCATTCAGTCCAGCTGTGCATTTCTTTCACTGGTTCCTACACACAAGTAGTCAATTATGTGAGCAGACATGATTCCGGGAAACATTTAAACAAGATAAGTTTTCTTCAAAACTCTCAATATCATTTGCATACAGTGCTGTGCCTTTGTATTAGCTTGGCTTACTTTGAGACTGAAATGAATAATTTTTACTACAGCTGTATATTTGTAGCTGGTAAAAGGGTGCTGAATTGAGAAAATGGAC
The DNA here is from genome assembly GCF_020497125.1 of Mauremys mutica. Taxonomy (NCBI): domain Eukaryota; kingdom Metazoa; phylum Chordata; order Testudines; family Geoemydidae; genus Mauremys; species Mauremys mutica. The sequence continues at coordinate 249,108,072 of NC_059072.1, read as the reverse complement.
AAAAATGATGTTTGTTCATTCTAATTGCATACAAGTGCCAACTGTACATTATGGTTCTAACTGACATGGTAGTAAACAGCCAAAATGCCAGATTTAACCCAAATGTCTTGCAGCGGTTTACAGATCTTTCTCCCCTCCCCCTTTTAAAATACAAGCTGCCATAAAGTTTTCCCAGTGTGTTTCCTTAAATCTTGCCTCCCCCTGCTGGTTGTGCAAAATGGAATGTATGTAGAATGAATAAAAACACTTCATAAAAGATAGATGACACCAGAGAATCTCCCATGCTAAGAAATCAAGGTTACAATCTTGCAACTGGATTCTTGTGGTCAGATCTCCGTACCTGCACAGAGATCCTTTGACTTCAGTGGAACTCCACATGAGCACAGAGTCTGTCTGCACAGATCCAGTTGCAGGAGCAGGGTCTAGGAAACTACATATATACATCGAAGTCTCATTTGAATCTGGACACACCTAAATTGATTTGGCTTTTTTCCTTTAGTTCAAAAATATGGTGTGATGAAATCTGAACACAGAAGCCATACAACATTCTTGGTAAAGTTAAAAATGCACATGGGAAGAGCACTATGTTAGATTCCCCATCCTACAAATCATTACTGAATGACTCAATATATAGTGAAAAAAATGCCCTGTAAGTTAGTATATTTAGTAAGTTATGAAAAATGTATTGAGCAACCAGCATTTTACTCTTGTAAAATCTTAATTGCCCTTAACTATGAGAGTTGTATTTATATCCTATTTTCACCTATTTATTTTGAGTCCTTTATGTTTACAGAATGACTACATTAATGCTGAAAATGTTTTGCTAAATCAAACATATATGAACTACAGGATCTATAATTTTCAGAACTATGTCTACATGGGCTGCAATTTACATGAAATTGCTATGTTTTGGTTAAATGGCACCTTAGTTCCCAAGCAAGTCTTTGAATAGTTGTTTCTTTAATTATTATTTAATTTTGTAGTTATGACTGGTTTTCAGTTAAAGAGGGTACTACTGACAAATTCAATTAAATGAAAATAGAGGACTTAATGGTCCATGCTAATGATTCATTTCATACATAATATTTTATCATTTTCTGTGCAAATTTGAAATGAGTGCTTAGCTTGTATTAATAAATGCTTACATTTAGGCTACATAAAGTATAATGATTAAAATACTTTGCAAATATTTGTTTATAAGTGCTTTAAAAACAAGTAACTGTTTCCTTTTAAATCGTTTTATTAGCATAGCTTTTTTACAAAAACTGATGCCTTGGCACTGAGAGAGAATAATAGGTAGAGAGATTTAATGAAAAATCCCTGGAAATATTTTAATAGACTATGATATGCCTCTGGTATGTTCAGGAAAGCAAACTTTCAATAATTATGACACTTCTTTCAACAAAAGATCTGATTTTGGAACTTTGAATAAAGAAAAAAATGTATGGAATATTGCCTTTCCAGATATTTCAGCTGACCAAATGATCTCTCTCTTGCACTGTGGAGACTGAAATTCTGGTTTATTTTGTTTTAAAAACAGATGTTAAGTATTTTTTAAAAATACATGTGGTTGGGGTTTTTTGTCATTGTTAATGAAGATCTACTGTCTTCCAAAATGAATGGTAGTTGTGCCCCTAAGTGATTTATGTGCTTTTGAAAGTCTCATCCAGAATCTTCCCTACTTGAGTTTCAGTCCATGACACTTGCTGATATTCTGGAGGTGCTAAAGGAAGTATGGGTTTGTCATGGGGTGGCTGCCTCACTCCAGTAAAGAGGGGTTAAAAGCAGAAGTGGGCCAGAAGTGGAGATAGTCTCTCTCTGACTCTAGAGAGAGAAGAACCTGGCTGCCTGGTAGCTGAGCAGGGTACCTGAGGTAGAGCAGTGCTGGGGAAGAGCAGAGGGAGCTGGGGAGCTCCAGCCTAGCAAAACCCCAGGCTGCAGGCCTAGTTAAAAGCCTACAAAAGGCACTGGGGCTGCAGAGGGGCAGCCCAGAGATAGGCAGAGGCAGCTGGTCCAACCCCCCTTGCCTATGATAAGTGGTTTACAAACTGCAGTCTGCCCCAGGGAGCAGTGACTAGCTGATGACTGGCAGTAGCCACTGAGGCGAGGTGGGGATGCAGGGTTGGGGGTTCCCCTGGGAGTGGAGACCCAGAGCAAGCGGGTACTGTGGTGGACAGAATTCCTGGGCAAAGGACACCGGGGTCTGGGAAGGACACGGGGCCAGCGGCAGGTGAGACACCGGCCTGCAGAGGGCGCTCCGGGCTGGAAAGAGCTAATTCCCGAGATAACCAGCAGGAGGTGCCGCGCCGGTGATCCATTGCCCCGCCACTGAGTTGCAACCTGTTGGTTAGATTCAGGCCCCTGAAATTCAGCAGGGAAATATTGGGGCTATCACTGGAGATTATTGTCAATGCCTTCTTATGGAGAATGATAAAGTGCCAGCTTTCTTTAAGAAGGAATTATTAGATTCTTACTCAGGAAACTAGCTCTTGACTTTGATAGTATCTCTAAGTATCACTCATTTTAAAAATGTCTATTTTGGGGGAATTTACATTGACAAGGTAATTGCAAAAGAACTTTCTAGGTCTCTTTAACCCTAATGAATCTGGTTTTAAATTTCCTTATAGTATGGAACTGCATTGATAATATTGGTTGATTTTCTCCTGATGACATTTGACCAACCAGTGATGGTGACATTTTTGCGGACTTTTGCAAGGGCCAAAGGACCTTTTTGCAAGGGTTGTTTGCGTGGCTTGCAGATTGTTGTATTTGACACAGTCTTCTACCCTTACAGTTTTCTCATGCAGAATTCTTCAAGGCCACATACCTTGTCACAGTAGAGCTGGCAGGAAAATGAGATTTTGTTCACTAGGATTTTTTTTTAATTTTTGTCTAACTTTTTTGGTTTTCAGATGAAGAATGAAAAATTTTAGATTTCAGTTTTTTGAAAAATTGAAAATTTATTTTTTTTGAAGAAAACAGACACTTATGAAAAAATTGTTTAGTCAAAACCCTAATTTTACATAAACAAATGTTTAATGGAAAATATTCAATCAGCCCTATGTCTTGTACATAGGAATGTACAACCACCATGACACCCAAATCTTTTTCATAGTCACTGCTTCCCAGGATCGACTCCCCTAACCTGTAAGAATGTCCTACATTCTTTGGTCCCAGATATGTATATTTACATTTAGCCTCATTAAAATGCTTATTGTTGCCTTGCGCCTAGTTTACCCAGCGATCTCTGTATTCTGTGACCTGTACTGTCATAAACAGATAGTTAAGGGTTAATGTCTCTTTTACCTGTAAAGGGTTAAGAAGCTCAGTAAACCTGGCTGACACCTGACCAGAGGACCAATAAGGGGACAAGATACTTTCAAATCTTGGTTGAGGGAAGTCTTTGTTTTGTGCTCTTTGTTTTGGGGGTTGTTCGCTCTTGGGACAAAGAGGGACCAGACGTCAATCCAGGCTCTCCAAATCTTTCTGCATCAGTCTCTCATGTTTCAAACTTGTAAGTAGCACAGGCAAGGCGTGTTAGTTTTATGTTTGTTTTCTCAACCTGTAAATGTTCCTTTTTGCTGAGATGATTTTACCTCTGTTTGCTGTAACTTTGAACCTAAGGCTAGAGGGGTTTTCTCTGGGCTATATAAATCTAAGTACCCTGTAAAGTATTTTCCATCCTGATTTTACAGAGATAATTTTTACCTTTCTTCTTTAATTAAAAGCTTTCTTTTTAAGAACCTGATTGATTTTC